>NW_026854557.1:0-17895 GCF_026571515.1 Ruditapes philippinarum
AAGCCAAAAGACAATCAGATTTAATTTATATGTTAACATGTATAGTTTTAATAATGTTAGTAGGATGTCGTGAGTGAACGGATACTTTTAAGATGTTTAGATCACTTAGAAGGGGGGGGGGGGGCGAATAGAGTTCACTGACATATACATAAAAATTCTGTAATGGATAGGTTGAGATGCATTTGTAGATATAAGTAAGCAGACAGTTGTCGATATATCACATTAAATGATAGAAACAAAAATGTTTCAAATATCACCGTCATATAACATATAGTGTATAACTTGCGTTGCTAAGATATGAGGCTACATCTTCAAAAATTTAACATGACCTAAGACACTAACTACATATGGTATTCATTAAATTAGATTAATGTGAAGGTATGATAAGCTTGTCTATACAAGGCATATAGTATCAGTGAGACATTATGTTGTAAAACGTTCACGTGAATGTTGGACACGTGGTTAACATGCCTTAAAATGTGAATTCGTGCCTTCTTGTAGTGACGAACATGTATGCTGGTACAACTTTATTGTAAGAGTTTACGGGAAGCAGATTGGTAACTGATACATGTAATTCTAATTTACCATCAGTCTAATTTCACATGTGGTCATATGTTAAATGTTTATTGTACATTTTACACAAACTATGTTAGCTGAACAGAACAGAACAGAACATTATCTTTATTTTCACCCAAGCATTTTTCAATACAATATGGGGGCATAACACAATTTTTATATAACAGAGAATGCATAGTTCCGGTACGAACAAAAAAGTATATAATCATTTAACACTGTACATTGCCAAAGAGAAAAAAAAAACACAAAAAAACTTTAAAACTAAATTAGAAAAAAAAATACAAATGTCTTTTCTAAATTATGGAATGAAATATCGAGCAGGGATTTGTTTACTTTAAATCGATATACACCATTAATTTATTATTCTACGTGTCACTACATTTGAAAAAAAATAAATAAGGAGGTTGTCTATTGTAATAATTTAAACAGGTATACAACACAATACGCACATGTATGTATGTATAGCACGATATTAGGTATAAAACATTAGCACAAGCATGTAGTAAATCTGCACGTGAAAGTCGTGCATAACAGTTATCAATGTCATTCATAGATTTATAATGTATTACTACGTGCATTGGGGAAAATCGAAATATGAACCAATGGGACTATGTTGGATAAGACTTTGTCAGTTAAATGTGAGTAATGGCAATTTATAAATTTTACATATAGATAATATGTACTTGTATTCCTAAAAATAACAGACATCTGTTTTATGAAAAAATAACTTCATTTGTGAATAGGAAATTATATACAAAGAAAAAGTTGAGAAAAAAATAAACACGCAATTTAAAGGAAACAAACAAATTAACAAGTGAGAAATATTAGATGAAATCTTGAATTACTGATGGAGGCATTAGGATTATTGAAAAGTTTTTGTAATAGAATTAACGAATTTCACGAGGCTCCTTAAAACATGTATGTTATTTGACCCTAATAGTGATTTCAGCGAAAGTTCGCGTTCGTGTATTAAATCTGCGTTTTGGAAGAAAAGCTATCTTTGTCTCCCGAAAAAAAGTTAAGGGAAGAGTATCGTGAAAGCAAGGTTGGCATCGTGTACCCTGCCAAAATCATAATGAATGGCAAAGTTGTAGCGGATATGTTTCCCCAATGGAACCTCATAATGCAAGGCAATCGTATTGACATCGGAAAGACTATATGGATCTTTCCGATTTTTCGTAGCGGAACATTTAGCCACACCTTTTCCATTCATTGCTGGGTCAAAAGCTCACAAACAGTATCACAGACAGAAGCACGTGTTCTTTTGTGCAAACCATGTCAATCAGTGACTATGTATTATCTCAGTGTAACGATTGCATAACAAGTTAGCCAATTTACATAAAACCGTAAACACCGGAAAGGTCAAACATACCTCCCACACAACCTCGAGATTCACGTGCACACAATGATACAACTATGTTAGCTAATTTATATGTTGTTCAATAAAGCAAATGTAATTCCTAACCAATGACAAATGTAAGATTAACACAAAATATGTAAATTCTTTGCAAGGTTCAAACTTGAATAGGAGACGAGTAAGACATGTTATACTAGTATTTATACAAATGATCATTTCTATAGTATACCTTTTAATGAGTGCTATACTGGCGTGATTGATATCCTCACGCGATTAGTATCCTCGCGTGATCATTATTTTTTCCTAAGTGTTATCTTTGCGTTATCAGTTTCCTCGCATAAGTGTTATTCTCGCCTCATTTAAATCCTTCCTTGATTGATGCACACTTATGATGAGCTTAAACCTTATTTTATTCGTTTTTAAACTACATGTATGTGTTTTTTGTTTGTTTGTTGGGGTTTTTTTGTTTTTGTTTTTGTTGTTTTTTTTGGGGGGTGGGGGGGGGAGACACTTCGCACCAATACAGCAGAGCTCATGTATGACTTTCCAGCTTTAATGGTGGAAGCAGACATCAGATGCCTTATCCTGCATAATTCTGGCACGAACGAACACCTGAGTAGAACCTTTGACGTACTGTATTCTTGCAACACGGTAACGTTTTCAATCAGTTATAATGATAACTGATAAATCGTGGATAATTTGTAATAATCGTATACCAATTTTTACATACTATCTGTCATATATATTCGTAATGAATGTCGCATAATTTCAGATCCTCGAGTAAAAGATTGGCTTTTTATGAGTGACCCAATACTGCCCACTCTTATTGTGATAGCCTATCTATTGTTTGTATATTACGGACCAAAATGGATGGAAGAAAGAAAGCCGTTCCATTTACAAAATGTTCTTGTAGTTTACAACTTCTCATTGATGATATTGTGTGCATATATAGTCCGCGAGGTAGGTATTGTTTGTTTTTTCATACTTTTAATTAACGTTATACATGTGGTGGATATTTCTTGACAACAGCTATGTCTTCGTAAACCGGAAGACTTAATCAAATAGCGTCACTTTTTATGCACAAAATATCTTATCCTATACAAATTTAATATTCTACTTCTGATAGTGTTGTGATAAAAAATCTATGTGTTTCCTGAATACAATTATGTTTTGTCTATATTATGTAAATTAAACGTTTTGCAGTTATAAATGTACTAAAGATTGTTTCCATAAAAACATTTTATCTTAGAGACCAGCAGCTTTTCATTTTATAATAATATTTCACATTATAACACTTGTTCTGATCGAAAGCAGTTTTTTAGTAAGACAATACGCAGGGGGTATAAGGTCTTCCCTGTTGCTTAGACTTCGACCATTTCCCTACACTGGTCTTTTCGACAGATTTGACTGTAATTGTTGTTTGTTTTATGAAAGTTTATTTACATGCAATGATGTATTTCAGTTTCTACTAGGAGGCTGGATGTACGAATATTCTTTTGGCTGTCAGACTGTGGATTATTCTAATTCACCGACCGCTCTACGGGTAATTAATTTTACATGACATTTGTTAAAAAAATTAGTTTTGATATGTTTTTACGCCATTTAAACAGTAATCGTAAATATAGGAAGAAGAATTTTTTATCAATGAAATTGTTGTTTTATTTTTTTTGAAAATGTTTAGTTTCAATACCATCGAAATATCAAAATTAATCATTGAACCTCACTTGTCAGCCAAGTCAAGAGTGAAAGTAAGCGTTCTTACTTATGTTTTACTCAGGTGATCGCTCTTTCCTTGGGAAAATTCATAAAATTGGGATATGACAGTCCCACAGTTCAGGCTTTTTGTTATTGTCACATAACGTTCTGATAAGAGATATCGGTGCTGTCGATGGTAATGTTAGAACTGAGCCATACCACTTTGTAGTGTACATTGTGGGTTGCATTACATATGTATCGTTGATTTCGAGTTTTTTTTTTTTTATTAATAGCTCTTCACAATTCATGATAATAGTTAGGCATTTTAAGTGAAAAGGCTTACTATGAGCAAATTTTTTTCATACGTATTTAAATATTGATGAAAAAAATAGATATGTATCATATAGATATTCTTTTTAAATATATCCTGAACATTTTAATATGAATAATACTATCATGTTCTAGAACAATTTATTATCCGCTATATGAATATATGTAATATCGAATCATATTTCTCACACTTGCCAATAACATTCATAAACATATTGTATAATTCTATCCTAAATTGTTTTGTCTGATATTAAATTCTGTCATTATGTACATAAATTGTAATACAGACCTCCCATTATAGACCAATAATCTATAGTCCCATTTTTCCGGTGTATGTATCAATTGTTGTACTTGGAATTTTTCAGATGGCAGGGGCAGTGTGGCTGTTTTTTATTGCGAAGTTTGTAGAGCTGATGGATACGGTATATATACATAACGCACTTTTTGTATTATTTAAGCAAATTTTGTTTCTACGCAACGCTGCACATTATCAATATAAAGTTTATTAGTCCCCTACCGGTTTACCGGAGGGGACTTTAGGTTTACCCTCCGTCCGTCTGTCCGTCTGTCCGTCCGTCCGTCAGTCTGTCCGTCCGTCAGTCCGTCCGTCCACAAAACTGGATCCCGCGATAACGCAAAAAGTACTGAAAATATTTTAATGAAACTTGATATATGGATAGATGGCAGTATGGAGATTATGCACGTCTTTTTCTTTTCTTCCTATGTTGAAAATTCTGGTTGCTATGGCAACAAATAGACTGAAAATATGGCAAATTTTACACATAACCTGGATCCCGCGATAACGCAAAAAGTACTGAAAATATTTTTATGAAACTTGATATATGGATAGATGGCAGTATGGAGATTATGCACGTCTTTTTCTTTTCTTCCTATGTTGAAAATTCTGGTTGCTATGGCAACAAATAGATTGAAAATATGGCAAATTTTACACATAACCTGGATCCAGTGATAACACAAAAAGTACTGAAAATATGTTTATGAAACTCGACATATGGGTAGATGGCAGTATGGAAATTATGCACATCCTTTTCTTATCTTCCTATGTTGAAAATTCTGGTTGCTATGGCAACAAATAGACTGAATTTCAAGATTTCTGATTCTAGTTTTTAAGTTTTTTCACTATAAGTTCTTTATTTCTTAAGTATTTTCTTCAAACTTTAAATATAAGTTGCTTGTCATCAACCACATCATATGTGACAAGGTTCACAACTCTAGCACAAAATTTATCAGAATTACCTTCCTTGAACTTAAAATTTTCATGAAAAAAACATTGTTTTTTTTTAATAACTTCTTTTTCTGAATGTATCTACTTCAAACTTCATATAAATGTTTCTTATTATCACTCAACATTTGTGAGTGTTCAATACTCTAGCAAGACTATTTCCAGAATTATGCCCCTTTTGAACTTAGACTTTTTTTTTGAGAAATTGGTAATTTTTACTCCAACTTCTTCAATCATGATAGGATTTTAAAAATGTTATATTTTGATAACAGGGATGTTTAAAAAATAACTTTAGAGTGTCCTTCAGTCCGTCTGTCTGTACATAAAAACTGTTTCCTGTGATCACTTTTAAAGAACTTTTTCAACAAATTTACTTAAAATAGGAACCTAAGTGAATGGCCAATGGCCCTTCAGAATGTTGCTTGGGCTCTTACCGGTAGGGGACTTATGGATTGCTTGCAATACTATGATAATTGCTTGTTTTATTTTGAAATAGAAAGGTGACGAAAAGACTGCGTGAATGTGGCAACAATATTTCTGGATTAAGATAAAATGATTTCATTTATGGACCAATAGTTTCCTTATATGATTTAATTTTTTTCTTATTGATTTGAACTCTTTAAATAGCATGTTTGTTACGTATATAAAATTTTCAACAAGCACGAAACTAAATCATGACCCAGTGACACATATAACACTGCTACTTCTTCAATGCAAAATAAGTCAATATAAGTCGAAATGGTGAAAGGTCACAAGTACGATGGTGAAAATCGAAATTTTATCGAATTTCAACAATTTCATCATCGTACCTCTCACTTTCCCCCATTTCATCGTCGTTGTGTCGAGTTTTGTATGTGTCGCGATGGTCCTAACGGGCTTGTGTAAATAGTCTAATACAGACATGTACATTTGTTTATGAAATCTAAATTTATGTTTCATAATTTTCAATTTGCCAATACATGTACTAATAAAAAATATCAATATGAAACTTGGTCATTTTAAATGACTTAGTCTTCATTGTCACTTCAATTAAGTGAAGACATTAATTTTTAATTTTTACAGGTGTTTTTTATCTTACGTAAAAAGAACAGTCAGGTGACATTTCTGCACGTGTTTCATCACGGTTGTTTGCCAATGTTCTGGTGGTGGGGAGTAAAATCTGTACCAGGTATAGTTGCATAAAACTGTAGTTTGCCTCATTTAACCTATACCATCTTTAAGTATGTCATATTTTGCTTTTTTGTAGACACACATCTCTTTTAAATCCAAATATAGTTCAAAACTTGGATTTCTTTTGATAATATATTTCACTGTATTTCATAATGATTTACAATCTTATTGAATGATAATAAACGCTAAAACGTGCCGTGATTTAGCGCAAGAAACACACTGGCAATAACAAAAGTTATCATAAGAACTCTGTGACATCTTCAGAGTTATCACAAGAACTCCGGGACATTTGAAAAATCGGGTATAAATCTGTTAGCCGGTGCTTTATGTTTGCAATTTTGCATTATAATTAGGTAATTATGTATGGCAAGGATGAAGACCAGAAATAAACCGGTCAAAACTTGTGAATTGGCAAGTAATTTGGAAATTTTACTGAAAACTACCAGATTTGAAGCAAGAGGCGATGAAAAATGGCCTGTGAATTAGTTTTTGACACATAATACAAGATGTAAGACAAGCTTAATCATTAAAGTTTAATTTAGCACCTAAACTCATTTTTGAACGATGAAAATAACCATTTTTGACGAGTGTTTTTGTAGTATATACAGATGTTTTCCGACGAACTCCGTGACAGTTATCACAAGAACTCCTGAACAAGTTATCATAAGAACTCCATCTTTCGTGTAACACTTCCTCCCCCGTGTATTTGTGCCTGTATCAATATCACCGATTGTGATAGCATATTAATGAAGCCATCTATTTATACATATTTATAAAGGCCATAGCATTTTAAACAGAATGTTCATGTATTTAACTTTGAATCTATATCCGACGTAAATTGACATGGAAGGGTGACGATTGAATGTTATTTCATCTTTGCAATCTCCAAGATAACTCCTAACGAGATGTAAGAGAGCATGCAATTTTTATGTAAAGGTACCAGTATGGGCGTTATGAGCTCTTATATGGATTTCAGAAGATGAAATTACAACCAGCCATCACTTTCAATCTTCGAAGATAAGTCACAGATTACTATAAAATGTCATGTTCTACATGCTAATGAGCTTCGCACAATATTGCATAAACATTAACAAGCCCTTCCATGTAACTGGTTAACATCAATTTCAGGTGGAAAAGACTAATATTTTATACATGTATATTACATAATTACACATGTACATAAGTTATAACATAACATTATATATATTAAATATTGACATTGCAGGGGGTTTTGGTACATTCCATGGGTTGGTAAATTGCTGTGTCCATGTTGTCATGTATTTTTATTACGGTATGGCGGCGTTAGGACCAAAGTATCAAAAGTACCTGTGGTGGAAGCGATATGTAACAATATTCCAGCTGGTAAGTTGATAGTAGTGGCATAGCACATTCACATTTATTGGAAGCTAAGATGATAGAAAAGAGTTAAAATATGACTGGTAAGTTAACAGTGCAGGTTGAAAGAAAAGTGACATGGTTGGTAAATTAAATGTATAGCGACATTGTTCATATTATAGGAAATGATAGAGATTTTAATATTACATTTAATAGCCTATTACAGTGTGTACCAAAGTGTTGGTCAGTTCTACTATATTTGAAATAAATGTCTTATTGTCTGTAAAATATAACATCAAAATTTTAACAATTTTCCTGTAGAAAAAAAATCAAGGAAGCCTTTTTTACTGTCACATTGAAATGCTTAGTATAAACATGCAAACATTTTCATAAAAACAAATGGTATTTTGATCTTTTCGAACATGATTTACTTTTAAAAAATCATGTTTCAATGTTCCAGCACATTTTATATGTACATGTACAATTTCCATTTAGAATACGTTGCTTAATCATGTTATTATTTAACCAAATATCACTGGATTTAGATGTAATCTTAAGTATTGTGCATAATGGTGAATTGACCCAGGACCTTAATGAACATATTTTAATATTTCAGGCACAATTTTTCATTGTTACAATTCACAACTCCCAGCTGTTATTTATAGACTGCACTTATCCCTGGAAATATGTGGCGTTCATTCAAGGATTTACAACTACTATTGCTGCCCTATTTCTCAACTTTTATATAAAGACATACAATAAATCAAAATCTATTGCAAATTCAAAAAGCAATGGTGCAGTCAATGGTCACATTGGCAATGGTGATGTGGTAACTAATGGCAACTACATTGAACCAGCAGCAAATGGCTCCGTACAGACACATAAATACCTTCATCAAAGAAAACATGTAAATGCACATATATGAAAAAAATACATATTTTAGTTTACCATATCAAATGTCCAAGTCATTTTTGGCAAATTAAATTATTAACCCTTTTAGCTACCGCAATGGATTGCCATATATTTGTCAAACCAAACAATTATTTCAAAGTGTATACAAGCATTTATTCTGCTTTTTTTTTTACATCTGAACAAGTTGAACTTACTTTACTTTATTGAAAAATCAATGTTTTTATTATCAATTTTTGTATTATTTTGTACATTTCTATGCATTTGAATTACAAGTTATATTTTGGTCAGTTTGACCAGGAATGTATATTATAATTACACTTGTGTAATACATACATCATAGGTTTGACAGTTTTAACTTCATTTCTTCATATATCATTATGTTCAAAACATTTTGGTTATATAGTAAACTTTGATATGAAGTTATAGCATTGTTTCAATCTATATTTATCAGATGGTTACATGAAATATATATATGTGCTAGTTTTTCTATTTTTGTTAACTAAGTGAGCCCTGGATGGTATCAATTTTTACCCTGGGGGCATGACTTATATGACTTAACGAGAACCGTGTGATGCTACCGCTAAATATTTGTTATGTGCATGCTTAACAGATATATTTGATGTAGTATGAATTGTACATTTATAATATTATGTTGTTTATTACATACACAAAATAATAACACTTGTTTTGTAAATGTACTAAATTTACTTTTGTATGATCAGTGGTACATTCTATTTATGTTTCCATAGTAACTTTGTATTCCACCAGTCTGCTGTATTTACATTCTATATAAATTACACTGCATATGCGTCTTTCAAATGGATTAATCACTATATTACAATGTTAGATGTGTTATTACTTCTACATTCAAACCTGGATTTTTTTACTCTTAACCTGTTGCAAAAAAGAGTGATTAGCAGTTGCCATCAATACAGAACCAGGTCTGTCAATATAGAACCAGGTCTGTCAATACAGTACCAGGTCTGTCAATGTAGTACCAGGTCTGTCAGTATAGAACCAGGTCTGCCAATACAGAGCCAGGTTTGCCAATATAGAACCAGGTCGGCCAATATTGAACCAGGTCTGTCAATACAGAACAAGGTCTGTTAATACAGAACCAGGTCTGTCAATATAGAACCAGGTCTGTCAATATAGAACCAGGTCTGTCAATATAGAACCAGGTCTGCAAATACAGTACCAGGTCTGTCAATATAGTACCAGGTCTGTCAATATAGAACCAGGTCTGTCAATACAGAACCAGGTCTGTAAATACAGTACCAGGTCTGTTAATATAGTACCAGGTCTGTCAATATAGAACCAAGTCTGTCAATACAGAACCAGGTCTGCAAATACAGTACCAGGTCTGTCAATATAGAACCAGGTCTGCCAATACAGAACCAGGTCTGTCAATACAGAACCAGGTCTATTTAGAACCAGGTCTGTCAATATAGAACAGGTCTGTCAATACAGAACCCAGTCTGTCAATATAGAACCAGGTCTGTCAATATAGTACAAGGTCTGACATTATAGTACAAGGGCTGTCAATATAGAACAAGGTCTGTTAATACAGAACCAGGTCTGCCAATACAGAACCAGGTCTGTCAATACAGAACCAGGTCTATTTAGAACCAGGTCTATTTAGAACCAGGTCTGTCAATATAGAACAGGTCTGTCAATACAGAACCCAGTCTGTCAATATAGAACCAGGTCTGTCAATATAGTACCAGGTCTGACATTATAGTACAAGGGCTGTCAATATAGAACAAGGTCTGTTAATACAGAACCAGGTCTGTCAATATAGAACCAGGTCCGTCAATATAGAACCAGGTCTGTTAATACAGAACCAGGTCTGTCAATATAGAACCAGGTCTGTCAATATAGAACAAGGTCTTCCAATATAGTACAAGGTCTGTCAATACAGAACCAGGTGTTTCAATATAGAACCAGGACTGTCAATATAGTACCAGGTCTGTCAATATAGTACAAGGTCTGTCAATATAGAACCAGGTCTGTCAATATAGTACCAGGTGTTTCAATATAGAACCAGGACTGTCAATATAGTACCAGGTCTGTCAATATAGTACAAGGTCTGTCAATATAGAACCAGGTCTGTCAATATAGTACCAGGTCTGTCAATATAGAACCAGGTCTGTCAGTATAGAACCAGGTCTGTTAATATAGAACCAGGTCTGTCTATATAGTACCAGGTCTGTCAATATAGTACAAGGTCTGTCAATATAGAACCAGGTCTGTTAATATAGAACCAGGTCTGTCTATATAGTACCAGGTCTGTCAATATAGTACAAGGTCTGTCAATATAGAACCAGGTCCGTCAATATAGAACCAGGTCTGTTAATATAGAACCAGGTCTGTCTATATAGTACCAGGTCTGTCAATATAGTACAAGGTCTGTCAATATAGTACCAGGTCTGTCAATATAGAACCAGGTCTGTCAATATAGTACAAGGACTGTCAATATAGAACCAGGTCTGTTAATATAGAACCAGGTCTGTCTATATAGAACCAGGTCTGTCAATATAGTACAAGGTCTGTCAATATAGAACCAGGTCTGTCTATATAGAACCAGGCTTGTTACAGTCTATTCCTAATCCTGTAAAGTTTCACTCAAATTGCAATAGTAGTAAAAGAGTTGAGTCTAGACAAAACTTTTAAAAAAATATACAAAGACAATAACTCTGAAAAAAATCATAAAACTGGAAAATTAGACTTGGCACTGATCATTCCTGTAAAGTTTAGATGAAACTGCACCATTAGTTTTGAGGAGTAGTCTGGACAAGTTTTGATGGGAGAGGTGATCCCTATATGTCGCCGGCAATAAATACTTTGTAGCAGGCGACACAAAAGGCAAAGTTGTAGTGAAAATTGAATAGGTATTTGTTCATGCATGTATAACACTTGTATTTTAAGAATGATATGGATTTATAAATAAAATAGATAATTAAATAGAAACATTCTGCATTTTACATATAACCAACAAAAGCTGTCTTTCTAGCTTATTTATTAAACTAATAAAATACATGTACACATATCAAGTTTTTTGTTAATTCATAACCCCATCAATATTCTCCAGTGACACTGGTTTCAATAAACATATTGATTTTATGCTTTAAGAAGTGTTATTACAATGTTAACCAATCTTTAATGTTAATATAAAGACTATATAGTACTTAGGTTACATTTGAATACCGTCCGTACCTGTAAACACATGTTGAAAACCATGGCATCTATGTTAATATTAAATAGGTTTATTGAAATGTTTGCTTCTATACAAGAAAGAGAAGTATAGAAAGAGACTTAAGAAGCAAAACAGACATAACAAATGACTTGTAAGTAAGCCCAATTTTTAAGATCATAACAAAAGAAAAAATGGAAAATAAATAGTCTTGTACAGGTACATATGACAAAGGAAACAATTTTTACATAATTAACTCCCCTGCTATCATTTTGTTTATTTTCCCTTATTGTCACTTTAAGGGGCATTCCCAATATATTATATGCTTGTGATAAAAGATCACTCACAATATTTTCATCTTCAAAATATGTTTTGATATTGGTGCAAAAAACAACATTTCTTCAAACATGTTCAAGAATTTAACAAACGTCTAAAGCATCTGTTAACTTTGCTTATTTTCATATTTTGTCAAATAATGACATCAAAAATGACTGTCACTTGTGCCATTAGAGCTATCAGGAATTATCAGTTTTAGTTGGTCAACCATGAAATGACTTGACATTTAAAATATTTAGATGACTTTACAGAAAAACATTTGTCAATGCTATTAAGTACATAATAATATATAATGTCTTAAGGTATCTGTCATGTACATGTATAACAATCTAATATCACAAAACTAATATCACAGAAATCTGAAACAACTACCTCAACTCAAGTATCATACATTATAATTACAAATAACTTCCAATACATAAAACTCTGTTTTAAGACTTATAACTTGCAAAATATTTTAATTAGCTAATATTTCCTTTAGTGATATACACTATTTAATAATAATTTATATACAATGGAATACTCGCAAAAAATCTATCATTTTCTACAAAACTAGATTCCAGTTACATTCTGTTATTTAATTAATGACAAGGACTACTTCCTTATTTCAATGCTTTTTGATACATTTTTGCTACAACAGCATTAGAGGATTTCAAACCATGTCTGTAAATGAAACAGAATATATAAAACAGTAGTTATAAATATTTATTATAAAACAGTTTGAAGTAAAACATTTAACAAAGCTTGACAGAGATGGTGTATCTTGTAGAAAGCTGTACATAGTAGATTATCTACACTTTATGCAAAATAATACAATTTACTACATAAGCACATTATTTTAAAATTCTACATGTAGATAATTGTGTTAAATTAGAAAGTAAGTAGAGAAATGGGTTCCCATTAACCTAGGTAACATAACATATATTAATAAAAGATTCTTGATTATTAGTATGAAATATATAAAAATGTTATACACTAGTAAGTTTACTGTGATCTAATATTCATTAAAGAAACTAAAAGAATCAATCAGGCACTGCTGTAGTTTTTATAAAGAAACATATGAAGACTGTGTTACTAGTAATGAAAGTATGAAAGTTAAAGCTCTGTTAAGCAATCACTACAGTTAATTTAAAGATAAAATATCAAACAGAATAATAATATAGGATGAAGGTAGATACAAAGAGGATATTGAATGAGTGTAGTTTAATACTAAATTTATTGAACGAGTTGAATAAAATCATATTATGCGAGCCTCTGGCGAGCATAATAATGTTTTATTCAACGAGTTCAATAAATTTAGTATTGAATCTACACCAATATAATATTCTATTTATCACATATATAAAATAAGAACAGTAAACTGTTAAAAAATGAGTAATTTTTCAATGATGCGCCTATAGTGTAATGCTAACATTAGCGCGCTTTAACACTATGTTTATATATAGCGCAAATGACGTCACGTCAAAGTGTTTTTACACTAGTGTAATATCGTTTTTATTAAATGGCTTTATTACACTACTGCGCCGCGGTTTATGTGATAAAATTATGTTTGCCTTGTTATAACATTTATACAAAATGTGACTATCATTGGGAAATAGCATGATCAGCAATAAATAACATAAACATATTTACATCATGCACCAAGGCCTTGTGGTGAAGGGCATTCTAGGGACAGAAAGTTGAGGTAAAGCAGCAAACTGTATATACATGTATATAGGTTTAGAATAAATCATTGGCACTACTGGAATATCAACCTATGTGCTAATACATGACTTATAACCTATCACCATATTGTTTCCTATCAGCACCCACTTCAATATTTAAAAGTAGAGGAAAAACTAACATTAAAATAATGATTTTATCCATAAATAATAATCATCAGTTTTGTTGAAAGCCAGTTTGAGTCACATATTATATAAAATAACATATTATATAAAATGATTGAATGCTACTTGACACTGGCAAAATTAATTTGGTATGTTTCAAAGACATATTTTGTGCTAAAAATTTGATATCATCCTTTGTAAAAAGAAATGCATACTACTTAGGGCTCTAATAAAAAACATTACCAGTAAAAAAATTAAATAAACGTAATGATCATGCTTAACAACTATACAATTACATCAAATAAATTACTAACTCATAACTTTTTCAGCTTTCAGTAACTGAATTCAATGCAAATTATGATAAAACATGTCAATTTTAATGTATAAAAATAAACAATTGTGAATGACAAAACATGAAGTACTCTGCTGTAATTGTTCAAGTAAACAATATGTCTCACTGACAGAAAAATGCAATTATGTAGTTTATTTGTACCCTTTTATTCTGGAGAACAACATTTCAATATATGATGGGACTGCTGCCATATGTAAAACTTGAGTTAGAAATATCACTTTACGGATGTTCATTCCACATATGAATATAGTCTAATCAAATGGTCAAATGAGTAAATTGTTACACCAATTTAATAACAGAACTTAAAAACCACAAAATATAAACATTTTTTTTCAAAGATTTGAATGAATCTAGTTTATAAATAACAACTAAGGAAGTAAAATGTCTATATCTTCTACTTTAAAGAAACATATGTGACTTGATGTGTTGTTCTCTTAAACATGTACACTTAAAATACCATGAAATGCCAGTAACTGAACTAGTACATTCTGAACTAATCAAATACAACTCAAGTCTTTTCAACTTTCAACAGGTGAGAGAGAACCATCAGATGTGCGTCGCTTTGTGTAGGTGTCGTCCTGGCGCTTCATTGCAGTATCCTCAAAATCATCATCATCATAATCATCAGTGTAATCATGAACGCTTGCTGACCTAGAGCCTCGACTCTGAACAAATTCTTCATCAAGGCCAACACTTCTCAAAGTGGCATTAAATTTCTTCTCTGCCTTCTTTTTAGCATTTACCTAAAAAATTTTAATAATTCAAAAATGATACAATTTTTTATAATTTTGTTATCAACTATCCTTTTCAATTTTTATTTGAAAGAAATATTATATACACGATGATAAAATCAATATCTCACAAAGTTATGCAGATCAGCCTGTCTAAAAACTGTTTGGGAGTTCTAAGAAGGATTATACTGTTCAAGATATGTGTTGCAGTTTGGATTGTAACATCCATTTCTTGGGTACTTGCCATAGCCAAATATATTTATACCATGGAAATTTATGTCAATTCCTCAATTACTATTTTATTATTATAAAAGTTCTTAACAGCAAATTGACAACATCCTAGCACACAATTTATTCATAAAATTCGCAAAATGACATCAATTTGGAGCACTAGATGCATCTGGTATTCCTTGTGCAAGGAAATATTTCCAGCATGTGTAAAACTAACAGGAAGACAAGTGTGATGTGTTAGAACATATAATATAGAGTTGTATGAGAGATGATGATTTACCTGAGATTCCTGTTCAAACAATAATGGTCTCCTGTTAATTCTGTCCTTCATCTCCTTCATTTCTCTTTCATACTCCTCCATTCTTGCTCTTTCTGCTTCTCTGTTAAATAAAAAACATTTTATTCTTCATCTTTAGCCCGTTAAATTTATCTAATGAACTCCCAAGACAGCTTTCTGTTAAATTTAGGAAATTCAGTATCAAAAAGCTAAAATTAAGCAGTAACAGTACACTAGTACTACACATAAGTCACCAAACACAGTAATGGTCACATGGCGACTTCTTAGCTATACTGGTGGAGGAATACCTCAGGTACCACTACAACTTCTGTATGTTAGCTGGATACATGTAGCTTTATCATTGTTAGATATTCAGGCTGCTTATGCTATGGTAGAAATCTCTAGGTAAATTTTGTTTGACAATTATTCTGTGAAAAAGCAACATTTTGCATTATGCAAAAGAATGGCCTCTCTCTTGGTATTTTTCTCTTTGATTTGTCAATGGCATCAATTTGATACTTTATTTGATCTTGCCTTCCTTATAGGAATGTGTTACATCATTTTCTTTCAACATCATTTTATTCATGTACTGATATTTTGTTTAAGGATTTTATCAATTATTAGATAATGAAAATAGCGAATAGTAATGTTTAGAAGCATTTTCAGTTGTAAATGTGCACCTTAGACTTATTATTAACTCTGAAATATTCAATTAATAAAAGATATTTTGAGTTTTCAATATATGACCTTGCTTAAATTAACACAGTCAATGGCTTTAGTTTTATCATTTTTTTTTTGTTACATACCGTATGTGCAATACCGGTACAAGACAACCCGGCCCCAAGTCAACCCAGCCGCAAGTCAGCCCGTCCCCAAATTGGTCAACCCGGCCCCAAACCAATGTTATTTCTGGTCAACCCTGCCCCATTTTTTTATCATTTATTTTGCTTTAAAATATAAACACTTATCAAGAAATGATAGAAATACGATAGCAGTATTAAGAAAAAACTAAACTTTTTTATTGACATATCATGAAAAAGAAACCTTAATGTGTTCAAATCATTACTATGTTATTGTATGTAAAAAAAAAAAAATGACCAAAAGCACACTAAAGTGTTTCCAAGAACAGTTTTTAAGTAAGATTAATTATAGAGATGCTGCCATCTATCACAGGTATCGCAGGTCACTGCCTCCTGTCTGTCACGCACAAAATATCAACAATCAATACAGTTATCAGTCATGATGACATAAAGTGATTTAACCCATTACTTCATGAGCATTTTGTGAAAAATGGCTGTTTTCATTGAAAAGTCTCCCGTTACAAGTTCAAATTGCTATAATACTATAAAAACTGCTTCAACACTAATCAAACTTGGCACAAATGTTGACTGGACCATTGCCCTTGCAACAACATGCTCAGGCTTAAATTTTCTGTTACCATGGCAACGAGGGGACATCTCAAAATTGCCAAAAATCACTATTTTGCGTTGATTTTTTCCATCAAAATTGATTCCAAAGTGCTGCAACTTCTCAATGGATTGAGATAGAGTCAAATGCTTTTCAGCGTTGGTTACACGTTACCTTATGATCAATCTGGGGTCATTTACAGCCTCTCACAAGTCCAAAATTTTCTTGGCGATGAGGGGGACTGCCGCCACCTTCAAACCCCCCAAACAGAAGGGGGCACATCCCCCTTCTGGCAACCCCCTGATGTATCTTTTGGTTGGGGGGCCGCGCCGAAAAAGAGGTCACATTTTTTAACAACATTTCTCAAACAAAAACAAGTGTTTGGGGCCTAAATAAGGCATATTTTCATCATTTGAGACAACAAAAAAGGGGGGGGGGTGAAAAAGGCGTTAAAAGGCGTGTATATGAAGTAATGGGTTAACACAAAACACTATCAATTTTTCAAACACTTAGTAATATTCTTTGAAAATAAGTTAATAAAAAACTAAACAAATATTAATTATACTGATGAACGTATTCAATAGAAACATTCAAATGAACTGAAAAAAAGATTGTTGGAAACTTAATTTATACAAACCTTTTAACTCGAAATTCAATGCATTTCTTCCTAATTAATTAACACTCACGAAACCATCTTTAATTTACATCGAATAAAGACATGAAAGATACTACCAACTTATTTATACCTTTTTAAACTGTTTGATTATCACATCTGAAATAATGTTGATGTACATATAATTGTTGATGTTATATAATTATTCATTATCACTATTGCGTATTAAACTGTTAAAGTCTTAATTGGCACAATTAAATTTACTGACATTTTTATGCCAGTTCATGTTGCTTTTTTTACTATTGTTCTTT
>NW_026854558.1:0-10193 GCF_026571515.1 Ruditapes philippinarum
AATTTGAGATAAATACAAAAGTACGGTGACATTAACGTGAAACTACGATGATGAAAATATATAAAAGTTGCGACGATGAGAATGCGAAAAATAGAAGTATAAAAATGACAATATTATCATCACAACGGCACGTTTTCATCGTAGCTCATATTGATGTTAAAGATCCTGTATGTTTTAATTGAGGTTGTTACTACACTTACGTGAAATTTTATATATGTATATAATTATGCTTTTATAAAATATAATAAACAAGATCATCAAGGAAAGGCGGCGTTCAATGAACGCAGCCCCCACCCGACCCAGTAACAAGAGCCAGTGGCAAGGAGCCCAGGAGGACCCCAAACAAAAACAGGAAAGGGCACAAGGCAGAGCACGGGCAGGCAAACCACTACCAAAGAATAAATAATTAGTAACTGATAAGGAACTAAAAGAAAACAAATAAATGATTGAATATAAGGCCCATAAACAATTTCCAAACATCGAAGAATATGTTAAGTTGCTGCAAATATATGCGCACATTATATGTAATCATTAAAATATATGCAATCATTACTTGTTGAATAAATTGACTTTATAGAAAATAAGTTTCTAATTACCTCCCTTTATTTACATAAAATGTTACATTGGATAATATCTTTATAAATAATGCTTATTTGAACTTACAATATTGACGAATCTTAATTTGAGCATCATATTTATGAAATAAAACCATGGAATAAATGTGTCATAGGGTCTTTAAGAAATTGATTTTATAATCAGATTTCTGTTGCTTTTGACATAAACCTTATTAGTTATTATTAATTGAATTGCTATACAGAAAATACGTGTATTTGAAATGTATTTCTATCAATCTTCAAAATGATGTAAAACAAGTATACGAGTTCATTGAATGGAATCGTTTAGAAAAACACAACAACAACAACAAAACCTGGTTAAACTAATAAGACAGTAACAGCGTTCCATAGACTTACCTGGACATATTGGAATAGTTACAACGTCTGTGACACTTTTTAGCGCTGACTGAAAGATATGGAAAAATGTCCGTTTCTTAATGTGATCAATAAACACCATTTAGGTCTGAATAGTCTCGCTAGACGTGATTTGGTCGAAGACGGTGCATAGAGGTGATATGTGTGTGTTTATTTATCTCGTGCGCACGAAAAACTGTCCTGTCCACTAGTTACTCAGTCGTGCGCACGAATTAATTAATTGGTGCGCACGAGATATTATGACGTGGTCACGAGTCACTAAGTCGTGCGCATGATATAATTCTGAGCTGTACACGAGATAATATGTTGTGGCCACAAATAACTAAGTCGTGCGCACCAGATAATTAAGTTTTGTGCACGAAATACTATGTTGTGGCAAAAAATTCGTGCACGCAAGATTATTTAGTCGTGCGCAAGAGATAATGTGTCGTTGTCACGAGTTTTTTAGTCATGCGAACGAGATAATTAAGTGGTGCGCACGAGATACTATGTCATGGCCACGTGTTACTAAGTATTGCGCGCGAAATAATTAAGTGGTGCTTACGAGATACTATGTCGTGGCCACGAGTAACTAAGTCATGCTCGCAAGATGATTAAATCGTGTGCAGGAGATACTATATTGTGGCCACGAGTTTCTTAGTCGTGTGAATGAGATAATTAAGTGGTGCACACGAGATACTATGTTGTGGCCACGAGTTTCTTAGTCGTGCGAACGAAATAATTAAGTGGTGCACATGAGATACTAAATCGGGACCACGAGTTTCTTAGTCGTGCAAAAGAGATAATTAAAAGGTGTGCACGAGTAACAAAGTTTTGCACGCGAGATAATTAAGTGGTGCGCACGAGATACTATGTCGTGGCCAAGAGTTACTAAGTCATGCGCTCAAGATTATTTAGTCGTGCGCACGAGATACTCTATCGTGGCAACGAGCTTCTTTGTTGTGCGAACGAGATAATTTAGGGATGCTGCGCTTGAGATTCTATGTCATTGTCACGAGTTACTAAGTCGTGTGTGCGCACGAGATAATTAAGGCATGGACACGAGATACTATGTCGCCGCCACGAGTTATTTAGTCGTGCGAACGAGATAATTAAGTCTTGGGCACTAGTTACTATGTCGTGGCCTCGAGATACTAAGTTGTCTGCACGAGATGATTAAGTGGTGCGCACAAGATACTATGTCGTTGCCACGAGTTTCTTAGTGGTGACCACGAGTTACTAAGTGGTAAGCACAAAATTGTTAAGTGGTGCGCATAAGATACTGTGACGTGATCACGAGTTAATAAGTCGTGCGCACAAAATAATAAAGTGGTGCACACGAGATACTATATCATGGCCACAAGTTACTATGTCGTGCGCACCAGATAATTAAGTTGTGTGCACGAAATATTATGTCGTGGCAATAAATTAATAGTCGTGCGCGCAAGTTTTTTTTAGTCGTGCGCACAAGTTACTCTGTCGTGTCAACGAGTTTCTTTGTTGTGCGAACGAGATAAATACGTGGTTACTAAGTTGTGACCAAAAGTTACTAAGTAAGTTAAGTGGTGCGCACAAGATAGTATAACGTGGTCAAGAGTTACTATGCCGTGCGCACGAGATAATTTAGTGATAGGCATGAGATATTATGCCAAAGCGACGAGTTACTCAGTCGTGCGCACGTTATAATATCGAGGTGCGCACGAGATACTACGTCGTGGCCACAAGTTACTATGTCGTGCGCACCAAATAATTGAATTGTGTGCACGAAAAACTATGTCGTGGCAACAAATTACTAAGTTGTGCGCACAAGATTGTTCAGTCGTGTGCACAAGATATTATGTCGTAATCACGCGTTTCTTAGTCGTGGGAACGAGATGATTAAGTGATGCGCACGAGATACTATGCCGTTGGCACTTGTTAGTAAGTTGTGCGCGCGAGATTATTAAGTCATGCGCACGAGATACTAAATCGTTGCCACGAGTTTCTTAGTCGTGCGAATGAGATAGTTAAGTGGTGCGCACGAGTTACTAAGTTCTGCGCGCGAGATCATTAAGTGGTGTGCACGAGATACCATGTCGTGGCCACGAGTTACTTAGTTATGCATTCAAGTTAATTTAGTCGTGGCCACGAGATACTATGTCACGGCCACGAGTTACTTAGTCGTGCAAACTAGATAATTAAGTGTTGCGCACAAGATATCATGTCGTTGACAAGAGTTACTAAGTGGTGACCACGAGTTACTAAGTGGTACGCACAAGATAGTTAAAAGGTGCGCACGAGATACTATAACGTGATCACGAGTTACTAAGTCGTGCGCACGAGATACTAGTAATTAAGTGGTGCACACGAAATATTATGTCGTGACCATTACTAAGACCTAGTATCTCCTGCGCACGAGATAAACAAAAATACACACATGTCACCTCTATACCACCGTTGTTGACTTCTCAATCTTGTAGTTAAAAAAAAACTTTAAAAAATAAAGCAATAATTTATTATAAGCATTATATGTCTCTTATTTCCCTGATAATGTTCATTTTCAGGGTTTTACTTCCTCTTACACCATTTACTAATAGATCCGACGTGCATTATTCATGCCTATAACACTCGTGAGAGGGGTTGGCAGTGCTCAGAGGTAGACAAATAGAATACCGAATACACAATGACCTCTAAACCTCCGATTTGTAGACAACAACAGGTTTTGAAGGGTAATATTATGACATGTTTAATTTACTGTAGGGAAGAATGCTAAGCATGATCGTAAAATCTGATTACTCAATTCATTAATCAATCAATTAATAAACCAGTCAGTTAATCAATCGATCGATAGATCAATCAGTCTATCAATAATGTGGTTTGCGTGTAAACTTTTTATTTTTTATTTTATCTTATCAGTAAAAACAGAATACATGTGTCGTTGCTTTTGGTACGATTGATAGATATTGCGCTTTTCCCTCTCGTATGTTTATATCAATTTATTCTTACTCGAGCAATTCCACTGTTTAAAAAATAGAATTTCTACTAAATAGCTGTAATAAACTCACCGCGAAAAATCCAAATTTGGGTGTTCCTCCAGAACTTCCCGCTTTAGCGTTCATTCTTCAACTCTTTCGAAATGTCTGTGTGACAATAAATAAACATGTATATTAAGAACGAATGTTAATGTTCGAACGTTCGGAGATCGATATTGAACGTAATAAATTTTAACAACGTTGTTTTACCAGTTTATTCTAACTTCCTCTTTGAACCCAAAAATCGATTAAGATATAGTCGAAATGTATATCAAATTGCGTTGTAAATTGAATAATAGCTTTGTAGATTTTAAATCACGATAACGGTCTTATAATGTTTTGTGTATTTTTTAAGTGTAAAAAGAACAATTGGATGTCATTTTGAACATAAAAAAAAATATTGTTGTGAATTACTTATTGTAAACAACGGTGAAAGATTTTATTTATTATTTTAACATTTTTACTATTGTTAAACGTAAACAAAAATGGGGAACTCTGGTGGTAAAGAAGAGACTCACAAGAAGCAAAAGGAACGTCACGGTATGTTTCTTTTCCTTTTTCTTATTTTTGCTTCAAATGCTTATATTTACTGAACATTTTGTATCAAACTACTGTCGCTTACCCCTTAGATACCATTTTTTAACTGTCATTTTTTTTATCTATTTTTTTTTTTGGGGGGGGGGGTGTGGAGATATCACTTTAACTCCGTGGGACCAAAATTTACAACACGAAAATACGGCAACTTCGCCACTTCGTCGTCCATTGGCTACGCCGGGCGCAAGGCGAAAACACGATAATACGACTCTGTACGGAATGCCGTTAGGGCCATTGCCTATGAATGTGTTGATCTGAAACGCGACAGTCGATAGTACGATGGTGAAAACGCGAAATCACGAAACTACGATGGTGAAAATGCGAAAGTACGATGATGAAAACGCGATAGTACGATGATGAAAACGCGACAGTACGATACTACGATGATGAAAACGCGATAAACTATCGTGTTTTCACCATCGTACTGTCGCGTTTTCACCATCGTAATTTCGTGATTTCGAGTTTTCATCATCGTACTGTCATGTTTTCATCATCGTACTATCGCGTTTCCCCATCGTACTATCGCGTTTTCATCATCGTACTATCGCGTTTTCACCATCGTACTGTTGTGTTTTCATCATCGTACTATCGCGTTTTCATCATCGTACTTTCGCGTTTTCATCATCGTACTATCGTGTTTTCACCATCGTAGTTTCGTGATTTCGTGTTTTCACCATCGTACTATCGACTATCGCGTTTCGGAATGCCGTAAGGGCCATCGCCTATTAATGGTTTGATCTGAAACGCGATACTCGACAGAACGATGATGAAAACGCGAAATCACGAAACTACGATGGTGAAAACGCGACAGTACGATGGTGAAAACACGATAGTTTATCGCGTTTTCATCATCGTAGTATCGTACTGTCGCGTTTTCATCATTATGCTATCGCGTTTTCATCATCGTACTTTCGCGTTTTCATCATCGTAGTTTCGTTATTTCGCGTTTTCACCACCGTACTATCGACTATCGCGTTTCAGATCAACATATTCATAGGAGATGGCCCTAACGGCATTCCGTAACTTTGTGGTAATAACTGTCGTATTTTCGTGTTTCGCCTGGCGCTCCATGCAGCGAAAGTATGACGTGGCAAAAAAAAAAAAAAACAGCACGATAGTCATCAGTATATGTACGGATTGCAAGGATGTTCAGGCTTGACAATGGTTGCAATGGCTAAACAATCACATTTACTTCAGGCAATATATGAGTTAATGTCATAAGTAGAGATCGTTGATTGACCACAAATTTAGCACGTGCATTTTCTCTTATATTTAATCATAAACAGTAGATGAAATTTAACGTGACGGGGTGAAAAGAGCAAAAATACGACTGATATTTGTCTTATGTTCTCTTGTTCCGGCGTTCTTTAATAAGATTCTCGGCCGAAGTAAACCTGCCTTTACTTGAAAAGGTTATTTCGAAGTATGGAATACATGAAGAGATTTAAGGTCAGCGCTTGTTTAATAATGACAGTAATTAGAATTCCCATTCTAATGCAGACACCACCACGAACAAAACATAATAATTTGATTCGTTCTCAATATTTTTCGCTTCAGTTAATAAATATCAAAATTGAACGGGAGGCATATCAATAACGATTTGTCGATAATTACTTAATAACTTAAACCTTGGATCAGGGATATCAATTAATGCAAATACCGAGACACTTTAAATTCGATAGACCCAATTACTCTTCTTTTTTTTTTATTATTTTGTAAAAATTCTTATATATACAACAGTTGATATAGTATCTGATGGTTAGATCTAGGAACAACTGTAAGATATGTTTCTAAAAGAAACTGTTACGATCCGGTTATTGTATCTTTCACTAAGGTTTTCTTGTACATAAACTTATATGTCCTTTTTTATATGCAAAAACCATGAGATTCAAATCAATTAAAGTGACATTATTTACTATTTTCATCATGAAGATTAACTAAATTGAGTATATACATGTATATAAAAACATTGACTGTTATGGTGTGATTGACCAACAGTTGATTGTGGAAAATGTTTGGAATAAAATATAAATCTGTTTAAAATATAAAAAGACTGCTCCACTCTTTTTTTGAAAATTGAACGTTACAGGTAATTTCCGATGGATATTTTTAGAAATTTCCTTGGACCATGCTAAATATTTATCGTTCGTGCGAAATGAATTTTGAAATTGAAAGGAATTATGGCAAAATGTAAACTTATTTTGACTTTTCCCAGTTCACTAACTATATACTCTTGGATGGACATAATGTCACTTTAAACATATCAGAAATCACACACGCATGATATTATGAACACTGAACATTATTTACTGAGAGACCTAAATGAGTTCGGAGGTTTTTTTAATGTTGTGCCTTTCCTTATTTTCATGCACGTGAGAGTCTGGAATCGTGAGCGTTATTGGTCGTCTCGTTATTTTAGACGGAACTTATAAAATGTCATTCATGTCTAGGTTAATAATGTAAAATAAGTTGTTCAAAATAGAATTAATGAAAATTTAAAAGCATTGGTAACTATTGTAAAATGCTATATAGCCAATGAGATTCAACGATTTCAGTTTGTAAGTGGAAAACTCTACCTTCATTCAGGAAGTCGAAGTGTTGTGTTTGCCCAACAATACCCACCATAAAATAGTGTCCTTTATATTTCTTATGATACACCTAAACACTTATTCTTTAAAATTTATTAATGCAATTGCGTTTATTTTTGTATCAACCGTTATATCACTGGTAAAATTGATAGTGAAGCATTTAAACAATACTATTATAAATTAAAGAGAACTAAAGAAATATAATTTATAACATAATAAAAGTCATTTTTAACTACAATAAATGAAAGTTAACTTGAATATAATTAGGCACCTTCAAAATCGTTCACAAAGTGTACAACAATATCAAATCTGGCCAATGAAAAGTGAGGAACCTTATTGATTTTAAAATCTTACACGGATATTACTACAATATCAATTTCTGAAGCATAGCATAAAAATCATAAGCCAAATTAGAAAATACACTTTACATTTACATATTGACCCACTCCCGGACATACGTGCTGTCTGAACAGGCTCAGCTCTGTTGGTTGACTACTGTCATATTTCTCATCGAGATATCTTCCCTAAATAATAATAGACAGATTGAAAAAATAGAAGCCGGACGAGTTCATTTAAGAAATTCAGCCGAATATGGGTTAAAGTTCCAGATATAATACAAGATGATGTACCACCGATATTATTTGCATTACTTATAACATTGTTTAGTCAGTAATGATTATAAGACAACTGAAAGCATATAAATTGGTACACAACTCGGGATTGTTCAAACAAAAACTCAAATTCAGAGAAATAAATGTCAAGAGTTTCGAAGTTTGCACTGCGCCTGTAAAGCCAGTTATATGGCTAAATAATCCCTATTAAAACTAGCTGTTATATATTATCATTGAAATGGAATAGAGCTTTTCTTTTAAAATTTTAAACGATACATGGTAATTTTTATAAATGATATTTACCTGATAATATTGTATTTATTTTCCGACTATCATTTATCTATTTTGGAAACTAAACAATAATTTTATTGCTGATATGTGACTGGAAAAAAAAACATGTACTCTTGTAAAACAGGGTAGCATGGGTATGTCGATAGATAACAAATTCAATTATTTTAGATAATCGTCTGTATATTAATTGCAGAGAAAAGTGATTTAGTGATTCTCCTTGATGATCTGAAAAAGCTGCAAACAAAACCAAAGAATGTATTGACCGTGGAGCGTTCAGACATTATAGGATCTGCTCTGCCGTATTTTAAAATGCCAGGATGTGAGTACAGTCCCCTCGAGATAGTCATAACAACTGAAGGTGTCAAGGAACAATATACAGATTTAGGTAAATATTCACAATGGGCCCCGGGAGACAGCGGGGATCGTGAGGCAATTAATCGTGTTTAAATACTTTAAAGCTTTGTTTGTGCACTGTCGGGTGAATTAAATTATCATTTGTATCATAGTTTGGAGACCTTCCTGTTGAATACGTGTCAGAGTTAAATCGTATACACATACATGCACAGTGTAACTGGAGTGCAGTTATTAGTTACCCGCACTCTAGAGCATGTTCATTGATTGGTTCATTTCTCTGGAGTTTAGTTACTGTGACGACAGGGAAAGATGTAACGATAGAAATGTCATATTCAGCTCATCGATTGTTGGGTACTTTTCTCTGGGGTTTCATATTGTGATAAGAAGGATCCTGTTTTCATTTTTGACTATGATACAAGAGAGAAAAAATATCAAAACACTCGGCAATCTAATCTATACTCGAGGCAGATAGCCTCGTGTTTAGATGTACTTTCTATTACTTAAGCTCTACAATTGCGGGAAATTTAAACAAAACAGAACAGATTTTATTGCATAACTTGTACTTACATAGGCACATTGTTATGTGAAACAACTTAAAGGGACTCCACTGCGGTTTAAAAGCCTACAAACATAACATTTGAATTTCTTATTCATAAATGAGCTGGGGCACTTTAAACAGAAATATAAATTATGCAAAGATATTTAAGAAATATACTTTGAAATAAATTGAAAATCGTAGTTTTATGCTTTTCTTAGCCCGATTGAGTGAAAAGCGTGTAAACGCTTTTCATTTTGGGTCATTTTTTACAATTTGAATAATTATTCTGAAAAAACGAAGCGCGCGAATGATCTGAAATTTTGCACAAAGATTAATGGGCTAAACCTAAATCAAACCGTACATTTATTTGGAAAAAAAATTTCAGTCCCATCATGTCAAAAAACCTCAGTGGAGTTCCTTTAACGTACAATTTCAGGTCATATAATGGGCAATAAAGAAAAAAATGAAACAAATCAGTACAATACAGAGCAATAGGATATTTAATACATACAATGCAATACTTCAAAAAGATATGGCTACCAATGTTTTAACCAGAATTAGCAGGCATTTTCTGGAACTATTACTGCACTTATAGTTTGGATGTGCCGTCGCTATGCGTAGAAATTTGGCGGAAATTCGATGGTCTCAAAAAAGTCCATCCTTTTTCTAGTCTATAACAAATAGCTGCTTGGTCATTTTAACAAGAAGGAAAAAAGATAAAGTTTCAGTTCTATCACACAACCAACCAGTTTGTAAGCAGACAAATTAAATGCAAAATTGAGCAAATTTGTGATGTAACTCGTTCATCGATATGGATTATTACGTGTGTGTGTTGCATCATTTGTGAAAGATTTAAAATGGATGTGGCTAGAACCAGGTCGAATCTGTCCATGCAATTAAGAACATGTATAAAAATATTTCTTCTCTTTATAAAATTTCAAATTTCTGTACCTTTCTAAATTTATTGTTTAGAATATGAATAATAATAAAATCGTTTATCTTATGTCAAATTACATTTGTTGCAAACCGGCGATGTACTGATAATAGTGTAAATAGAGTTGTGTCCCTTATTTAAATTTTATTATTTTTCTTCAAGGTGGACCCACACGAGAATTTTTCACTCTTTTCTTCAAGGAATTATTAAGAAAAGAAGTAGACATGTTTGAAGGTCAAGACCAAGGCAGGAATTTATTACCCGTCAATAACGACAAGGCCGTGCAGGGGAACCTGTTTTTAAT
>NW_026854559.1:0-19232 GCF_026571515.1 Ruditapes philippinarum
GAGTTAGGGGCTGTCAGAATAATCACAGATTCACTGAGATATTCAGCGATTGTTACAGTTTCATTTATAAACCTGTTGCTGGGAGTATAAAATATGTATACATGTTTAAATGTCAAATCGTTTCAGCTAGCAAAATATGCGCGTTTAGAGAGAGATTTTACATCAGTTAGGAGACACACGCTTAAAGTGTAGAGTATTATTATTTTTGAATTTTTGTTTGAATTTTGTTGTTTTGAAGTCAGTTTTGTTGGTTTGTTGGAAGTGGTTGAATATAATTGTGGTGATCTTAATTGATCAGGGTTTATTGGTTGTAATTTGTTGTTTTGGTTGTTGAGTTATATCTGTTTGTGAAGATATAATTGGTTGATATTGGTTGAATGTTTGGTATTGTCAAGATTATATTAGTTGCTGCTTTGTTTTGAGGATATATGTAAATATTGGGTGCTTTAGTTTAAGTTGTTTTCTGATGCTGATTAGATTGTGTGAAGTTAATATTGTTGAATGAATGTTTGTGGTTTATACCGTATCTTAGAGTTGTAAAAATATTCATTTTGTGTTCTTCATTTTGTGGTGATTTTATTGCTTTGTTTGGTCATAAGTTGTTTAGAGCTTGGGCTCGCCAGGTGTCTTGTTTTGTTTCGTATAAAAGACGTATACGTGGAAAGATATTTCGTATAAGTGGCTGATAAATGATGTTTGTTTGTTTTGGGTGTAAATAATGATCAGAGTTCTTTGTTTTGGGTGTAAATAATAATCAGAGTTTGTTGTTTACATGTATATATTGATTTGAGATAGAAAAGGATAAAAATACCTAAAAAAAAGATAGTGTTAACTAAACAATTACATGCTAGTTTTCCAACTGAGAATATTTCACTTTTATGTCAGGCGGTGCTGCCCAGCCTCCATATCTTGGAAATTGGTTCTAGTATTTATTACTAAATCTTTTCTTAGATTAAATAACATCAAGGCAGACATTTCTCCTGACAGTTACCTTTGATCCCCTTTATAATTCGATTTTATTTAGTTCCGCCAATTGTTTTCTCGTTTAGGGCAACTTTGGGACCACACGCCGTTTTTCATGGAATGGCACGGAAGTGTCACATTGAAGGTTCCATGATATCCGCCGTATGAACATATCTGTGAATGTTTCAAAAGTCAAAATTTTGCCACTTCATATTTAAATCAAGCCGGTGCTAGGTAGTTTGCACTTTATAGTACCGTCCATAAACAGGCTAAATCAAACAGAGTCTGCAACATTTTCAATTTTTGCAGTTTTAGACTTACTTTATGGATTCTTGATTTCTCTATTTAAGCATTTTAATGCATATTTCAAATTCTCAATACAAAATGAAAGTAAATTGGCACAGCAGATTTGTTGCCCTTTGCCTTCGTATACAGTATTTTCATTGATCCGGGCTTTCATGTGACCAATGAAAATACTCCATTTGAAAAGAATCTGCTGTGCCATTTTACTTTCATTTTGGATTGAGAAATTTGACATTTAGGAAAAAGGTGCGTTATAGTTTCATATGATGCTTTTATGGAAGAATTATCAAAAATAATAATTTATTTTTAGTATATTTAAATTCGCAATGCAAAGAAATATTCATTCACTGTGAATATAGTGTGTTTTACACGTGAGAGTTATATTGAAACAGTGCAATCAGATCTCTTTTGAGTTTCATTGTTGACAGTTTGGGCTTGAATATTACTTGCTACGTATAATCAACGAAGGTACCAGTGTTGTTTACTTAAAGAGTATTTATTTATCTAAGATTTGACACTAAGATTGTTAAGATTGATAAAAAATTGCTGATGATTGAGATGCTAGTGATATTTCTACGCAAAAAAAGTAGAGTCGTAAAAAATGTTTTTTCATAAAATTTATTTTTGTCAATACTCATGATGTTTAGATGACGTTTTAGGGTTTGGGGTTGTAGAGGGGGAACGGGGGTATAGTAACGTCAAACATATGACTTTTCTATTAACAAACTTTTAAACAGAAAATGGAAGGTTAAATAAATATTAGCTTACTCATCTGACTTCGTATTGTAGTTCACATATCACGAAATTGACGCACGAACTTCTATGAACTAAATTTTCACAGCTGTTCATAATCTTCCTAGATAAAATTTACGCTTGAATTCTATACAATGATTAAGAAATTGAAATCTAATAACCTTGCCATCTGTTTAATGCATTGATTTTCCTTGTAGCAAAACCTTTAAACACAATTTAACACCAATTAATCATTCATAATTATTTATTATCGCGTTTAAGATGCAGATATTAACTTGAAAATATAAGCCTTATTATCTTACTGAACTAACAAAATACTGATTGTTAGCGTAGATAACATTTTACAGACATATCGTCGCCTTATTTCCAGAGGGACGTAAGTTGCATTTAGTTACTTTCACGAAAAACGCATTTAAAGTTTTGATATGTTGTACAGCCTTTACCTCTAGGACTAACGAGCTGAATTTTTGAAAGGATATTTGTCATATGCTTTTACATAAGCATGTCCACTTTCAGGCTTATCAGATAATTACTTTTCCTTATTTATTAAAAACATTTTTTTGAAATTCCCCTGAAAATGAATTTTTGTGTTACAATTTTAGTTCCAAAACGCAACTTCGAGTTACGTCCATATGGAAATAAATTTAAGTCTCAAATCATATGTTACGACTTTCTGGAATGAATAATACATTTGAATTTTCTCAAGAATCTCACAAAATAGAAAACTGTTAGTTTAATTTTTTAAAAAATGGTTTGCTGTCACACATCCCAGTAAGACTATATCTGATGGTCTCTACCACAAAGGTTTGAATCGCAATGGGAGACGCCGCATTCTGTTTAAAGTCAGATTAGAAACAGATTTGGCACAAGCACAATAATATTTGTACAGAAACAGCCAACCAAGATGACTGAAGATACTTTTGAAAAAAGCTGTAAACTTTAGGAGTTAAGGAAGAGTTTCTGTGGAGGACACAACGTTAATGGAGTTTCGTGTGAATTTAATGCTAATTTTCAAAAGTCGACCTAAACTCAATTTGTGAGTGACCTCCATATGAAAGTCGTTCTAAACTCTTTTTACGTGTGTCCTACTAGATCCTATGTGTTGTGTTGCAAAGACCAAACGTCCATCTTCATAACAGGAGCATAGAAAAAAGTAAAAATGATTTGAACAGTTTATTTGAACAGTTAATGGAACACAAAAAATACAGCATGGCTAAGTTTACACAGAAATATATCACTATTACATATGATTTGGAAGTTTGATAAGAAAGAAATATGTCCAATTAATTATAGTACTAGGCAAACAGTTTTTATTACTTCTTATTACAATATTCAATCAATGAGGGTATAATATTATACTGTAGGTCCACATTCATTGACGTTTTTAATGAGAATGGTGTATTTATTAAAGCATTACTGCACTTAGGTTAAAAAGACTCTGACTGACAGCTAGATATAAATCTTGCCACTAGCAAAGTATTTAAGCCCAGTTATGTCAACCATTATTTACATTGAGAATAAAAAATTCACCTGTGTCTTAGCTGAAAACAACAACAATACATGTAGTTAACTGCTTATAAAAGAACCTTAAACATACATTCATCTCAACTGACCAAACACCTTTCAATTCACAATATAAACTGAGTCATCACTTGACTTTCAATACCAAAAACCACAACAATAAGAATTTAAATGGTTTCTTATGCATAGCAACATTGCTATTTATGATCAAATGATATTATTATGAACACCAACAGTAAACTTTATGAAAACTAAAACAACATATCATACTGTAATACAGATATCATACTTTAGAAACCCCTATCTCAATATATTATCTGATGCACATACAGGCTAACAATAACCTGATATTTCTCATAACCCTAACACAGTTCTCATAACCCTAACACAGTTCTCATAACCCCAACACAGTTCTCATAACCCTAACACACTTCTCATAACCCCAACAAATTTCTCATAACCCAAACACAGTTCTCATAACCCCAACACAGATCCCATCTAAGCTTGATTTCAGTCACTGCTTTTCAATCACAAGTTTGCAGCCCCTATAGAACTCCTGATCCATCCCTGGCATGTACTTTAGCATACTTGACAAATCTTTTTTTCTTTATTTAGTGGAATCACGGGTACTTTTCTTAATTGCTGTGTACTGGGCAGTTCTCTCAGTGTTTCTTCAGTTGTTCTTGTTTGACGTCTGACAAGAATATAATTTTGGTATTGTTGTTCACTGAAAGCAAGTTTAAACTCAACCAGCAATGGCTGGCTCTTAGTATATCTCAAAACTTTGACCCTTTGTATAGGGAACTCCTTTGAAATTGATCACAGAACTAGATTTCTGGTTATCTTTAAAGTGGGAATCACATGTCTCCTCTGATATTTCTGATTCTGGTAATCTGCTAGTGTCATCAAAATTCAACGTTACTGTATCAGGAATAGTACTTAAATTTGCTTCCGAATTATGTGCTAAAGATATAGAATCGTCCACATTGTCAAAAGTATTTAGGCTACTTTCATTTTGCTCACTGAACTACATTGTCAAATATTTCATTTACATCATAAGACTGTTCACCATTGCTCTCAAACAAGTCATCACTATACTGTAACAGATCATCTTCCAGCATGTTCATAACTTCACTTAAACTGAATTTACTAGTACTCATGGTTGTGTATTGAAATAGATGTGTTCAGGTATAAATCCAGAATGTCTGCTTTAAAGTTTTCTTTGGAAACAGAAGAACACAGTGATATATTGAAGTAGGCAAGCTCTCCAGTTGTGTTTTGCAAAATGTTCTGGCACGTTTGAATGTTCAGTTTGACTCCACATGCATCTACACAGATGAGAGGTTTATCTTTGCAAATTACTTCCAAAGTTTCTGGTTGTATTCTTGTGAAACTCACATAAATCTGTTCTAGTTTAGTGCTGTCTTTAAGTACCAAGAAATCATCATCTATAAGGTTCGAACATCAACTAACGTTCACTATTTCTAGATTTGGTGCACCATACAGGAAAAACAAAGTTGATATTTTCGCATCAGTTATGTCAATCCAAACCAGCGAAGTGAAGTCTGTTGTCGTAAATATTCTGTCTAATTTGCATTAGCACAATGGTATGTTGCACAAGGTAGTAACAATGTTTCTGTCTTCCTAGAATGTCGAAGCACCTGATACAAATTGTTTGCTGTCAGTTCCAGTGGGTGTGAGAAGTCAATTTCTTTCCACAATACAGCAGAATTTTCAATTAGATTGTAGAAGAGAACACAGACACGATTGACCGTTCTTAATATATCTTCAAGTTGTAATAACTGGAATATTTTCACCAATACTTCACTAGGCAGATCTTGAATCCTTGCACTCCTGAAAATATCAATTTATGGTATTTGAAATATTCAGAAATCATAGTGATCAACAGAAAAAAAAGTTATAAAAAATAATCATGTTTGAACTTTAGAACAGTCTTATGAAAGAACTGCGCACGTCCATACTGGCACGCAAACAAGGTCCCAATGGGTTTAATATACAATGTGATCAGCAAAACCGTATGGCAGCTTAAAAAATGAAATTTAAACATCAACCAAGAATGACTTGTTAAAACATCTAACTGGTTCTGGTGACTGATTTCCCAGAAAGGGCACACAACGTGTTAAAATATAAGATAGGTGGATACACATTTACTTGGAATGTATGTTACATACTATTTATCTGTGCATACATAATGTAAATGGTGACAAAAAAGTTAAACATAACACACTGAATGGTTCAAGGGGATGTTTTCTGCACAATCCAATTTTTGTCCAAATACAGTGTGCATCCGAAATAGGTCTATTCACTAAACCATTGGAACAGGTGTAAATCAGAACATTTTAAAACACCGCTGTAAGAAATTCTGAAATAAAACAGTACTTTTAGTTTATACTTACATTTTCTATTAAGAATAATTCCCATAGCTTGATCAAAATCATGTTAACTTTACGATGCAGTTTTCAAAAATGGATACTTTTGCAAGTGAAAATTCTACCCTAGCACCGTTTAGAATGAAATCGGCCATTCCCATTGGTTGTTGAGTTACGACTTTTTGGAAATCAAATTATGTGTTTAAACGGACTTACGTCTTCTTGGAACGGACAATAGCGTATTTATTATTAGTTCTACATGGGTGTAAGTCGGCCCATCTTGTATAGCTTGAAATTACGAATCCAACGATACCAAACATGACATTTTGCCAAAAAATCGAGTTACGTCCCTCTGGAAATAGGGCGACGATATGTTCACTGTTTCTTTTAAACATAAGGCCCGGACTAAGTAATTTTCAATAATGCAAAGACTTTTCAAAAAGGTATTTAATTTCTATATGGCTACAAAACCTTTAAGAATCTAGCAATATTAATTGTTCAAAATTGTAAAGTACCGATAGGTTCAAATAAATCAAACGTGAAAGGCTTTAAAATAAAATTGTTTTATCAAAAATATAATTGACGCTTGATGTTTGGTAAAATAAACAGGGCTGGAGCAATAATAATTGATTGACCAAACTGGTTGGATAAACATAATATGAACAAGCCAAGTATGTTTTTGTCATGTCATAAATACGCTGCTTAGGTCATGTCATACAGGGTTGCTAAACAGATGAAAAAGATCGTTTAATGATAGCTATATATTTTGTCAAGAAATTTATACGAACAACAACGGGAACAAATCAGAAACTTCAGCAAATGGGCGTAAAGACTCAACCACAAGTTTTCAGTAGCTACTGATGTGTAACAATGGTCGTATGTCATACTTATTGTATCATGTACAATAAATAAAATAAGAGAAATGGTCTATTATAGTCAAAGCATGAACGGTTGTAATAGAATACAAAAAAAAGATCGCAATATCAACTCAGCATTGTTTTAAACAAATTACGCCCACTCAATAAAGATATTTAATTATATCTGTTTTTTTCTTTTAATGCATAAAGGTCCGTGAACTGTATGACTCAAGTAGTGGTAGTGAAATTCTATTCCTCTTCAGAATGCCTTTGATATACGGGCCTCATTTTCAACTGACATATTTTCTTTGAATAAATACAGCAGTTTCTCTCACATGGTTTAATCCTGAAAGCTTCTCAGAGTTTGTTGCAATTGTTCTCATCAAAATGAGGTTCTCATTATTATTTGTGTTTGTTATTGTCGTTGGAATATATAGTTATATCTTGTGTGAGGCTAGAGAGCCTGTATGTTCGAAATTTGTATACGAAGAACAGCTTTTAAAAAAATGATTAGAACTGAAATTAAGGTAGAAACAATGGTGAATGAAATTAAGAAAACAGAGGATAAGGTCTTCCGTACATTAGGTGACATTAAACAAAGTGTTGCTGATTTTATGGACATGTTTGCAGATATGAGAGGAAATATAACGAACGAGATGTTAAAGAGAGGTGATGAGATAAAAAGGAAAGAAGGTAAAATAAAACAGTTATTTCACAACAAACTCACATTTCTTACAGCATATTAAACTTTTAAATGCTAAGTTAGAATAATTTATATACAAAGTATTGTATTCTTTGTGGTGTCTCAGTCAATGAGGCTAAATGATAAATTCAAAATCTATAATGTTAATTGAGTTACTCCCCTTGGCGTGACAGTTCAAAACTTGTGTTATATACAGTGAATACACAACCCCTTTTACATTATGTTTTTAAGGTATACTGACTTGCGTAAGCTTACTTCATTACATTGGTTTATGATTGTGTAAATAAGATGTTATTTTACTGTTCTACCAGTCAATTATATAGCACATTCAATTGTTGTTGTTGCTTCTTGTAATGATGTATTTACATGAATGTACTAAAGAATTAGCTTCGAAATGGCATCTTTTCAGGAGGTGTGTAAAATATGTTAACCGAAACAGTTTAAATAAAATAAGAAATAAACTTTATACGTTGTGCATATTTCCAATAATGTATTGTTTAATTTGTAATTCTTGGTTAAATAGATCAATATATCTTTATCATTTTAATTGATTTGGTAATTGAAAGTGATAAAAAAGAAGTTCAAAACATAATATATTTGCAATATTCAACTATCTGTAAGATATATACAATGTATAAAACTATTTATGTTCCAAAAATCAGATTAAATATATCAGTTTCTTTAAACAAATGACACATACGCCTAAAAATTCCATTTATTGTTTTTAGAATGAATTACATTTAGATTATCAACGCTACATGCTTTACAGGGGAACATAATTATAGCAGCTATAGAGAAAGGATGCTGTGCGTACAGAATACCCTTTAACTTTAGTTAGATATTAGTTAATAGAATGTTCATACTTTATTACAGAATCGTTCAAAACATCATTTGAGGAAACAAGAAAAAACCTGACTAGTGACATCGAGGCTGAAAAAAAGAAACTTTTTCAACTCGAAGGTATTGCTTCCTGCTTTACACCAATTGTGTTTGATTTCTATTTATCTACAACGGATCAGAGCAAATTAAATTGTTGTTTATTGGACATGTTTAATCTTGGTATATTACGTGATCAATAATATTAATAACAAACAATGTTGATATAAAAATATGTTGCTCCATATGTAAATTTCTAACTTTCATAAGACTAACAGATGATTTTGTTGACATTCACACATTCTAGTTTGTAATTATCTAAACTCTACAGATATTGGTACGATATAAATATAAGGTTTTTTTACTGGCATAGTCCCCTTGATTTAAATATTTTAGATATAAAATACAAAAGTACTTTTGCTATACTCAGGGAAACTCGAACAACCTCCGATCGCTTTTTATGCACATCACTTGAAAGACATGCTACTTGATACCATGGATGAGATTCTCATATTCGAGAAGACATTCACTAACGAGGGAACAGGTTACGACACGTCCACTGGCTTATTCACAGCACCTGTTGGAGGACTGTACCAGTTTCATGTTCATACATGTACTGTATATAATAAATATGCACACCTTGGTCTGGTGTTGGAGAATAAATTCATTGCAGCAAATAGTAACGAAGGTGATGGTGCTCACGGGTGTAGTTCTTTTGGAGCAATAATAAGAGTTAGATCAGGAGAAAAGGTTTGGGTTGAAGTAACAGCGTATCATTCTAATTACCAGCTATATCAAGACTCACATAGGATGAACACATTCAGTGGAGTACTTGTCAATTTCTGAATTATAAATAAATCAGTAAACATTGATGGAAGTGAAATCTGATTTCAGTGTTAAAAGCTGATGTTAAACGTTAACATTTTGATGTAAACTCTTCAATATATTTCTTGAAACTCTTGATAACAGTAGTGTTTTGTGAAATAAGTAAAACATTACAGATTATATACGATGTGTCTATATGTTGTAAAGAATGTCATTCATACAATGTTTTAGTTTGCATTTTCTTAATATTAGTTCATATTAGTATCTTAATTGTAGATAAAGACTGATTGAAATTTATTACAGCAAAGAGACCAAACCTTATTTTCATGTAGTTTTTTTTTATAAACATTTTGCAGTAGGATTTTCCGTTTATTAATATACACCAGCTAAATTAAATCTAACATTGATCACAATCAGTACAAATTTGAATATTATCGTATTAACATATTGAAAAACAATCAAACAATTTAAAGATATATTAATCTAAATTATGCTCAATATTTCAAAATATTGATATTTGCTACACGGCCTCTATGTAATTGTAAAAACATGTTTTAAGTTAACACAGAGTAGATATGTCACTTTTGAAATGCTATACATTATCTTTAAACACTGCATTAATGTATAGTGTAAGTAAAAAGATCTGATTTTTTTACAAAATGACCACCCTAAGGAATGCAGCTTACCATGTTCAGTTAGTGCATTCACTTATAAGAATTACTCAATAAGAATGATCTACATTTAATGATGTCTGCAATTGAGTTATTTTAACTTAAAATGAACGTAGTTCATCTTTATACATGAAGTCTTAGATAAACTTCTATTCTGTTCTGCTCCTTAAAAGTAAAACATTACTTAAACATCTTTCAAAGGATTTTAAAGTATGTTCACAAAAATGTATTTGCATGTGCAAATTTGTAAATATTTGATTGAAGCTAATAAATTACAAACAGAAAATGTAATTGTTTTTATGATGTGTTTTACTTGACAACAATGCTCGGTGGTTAGATAATTACCATATCAGTAAATAACATGGTGGTACTGTATAGGTTATCGTCTTGCTTTGTTATAAATCAGAACAAGAACATTGACCTATCGGATTGTGAGTCATGTATATATTCATACGCTTAAAACAAAGATCTCAAAGATTTTGCGAAAGAAAATTGTCAACCTTACCTTTGAAATTATCTCTTTTTCTGTGAATAAGGTTCACCTTACCGTGCAAACATCATGAAACAAACATGAAATGATGTATTTTATAATTGTAAAAATTTAAAATCGATAACCAAAACATTGTTTTGAAAAAAGGAAATCATCTGAGTACTTAGCACTACTTTTGTTTAGTGTACAGGACAAATCTCATTTAAAGACTCTAAAAAACCGAGTCTGAAACTGTCAGCTATTTGCTTTATTTTAATTGCTCTCGAGAAATCTCCCTTTTTCCAGATTTAGATACATATAAGCTACATTATGAAGTAGCGAATCTGACTGTTCAATTTTGCCGTGTTGGGCTTTCTTTAGGGATTCGCTATTTATCTATTTTATGATCACATCCGTGTTATTTGTGCCGTGTGGCGGCTGTAAAAAGTCTCCCCGTGCATTTAATCAATGATGTTATATTTTCGATCCTTGAAGATCGTTCAGCACGACATTATTGTTGTGCTTGTGGTATTTTTAGTTTCAACTTTTCGGCATTTTCTAGTTGGGTGGTTCCAATATTCCTACTTGAATAATGTTGAATCACCCTTAGGATATGTTGCCTGCTTTTTAAATTTGTCTTTTGACGTCTTATCTGTGATACGCAGGCTTCATAACCTCTGATCCCCTTTCAAAATTCCATTTTATTTAGTTCCGCCCATTGTTTTCTCGTTTAGGGCACACGCTTTTTATTACTTGGGGACCATACGCCGCTTTTCATGGAATGGCACGGAAGTGTCACATTGAAGGTTCTATGTTAACCGCCGTATGAACACATCTGCGGATGTTTCTAAATTCAAAATATTACTATTTCAAGTTTGAATGTTTATTTCTGCTTAAGCCGGTGCTAGGGGGCGTGGACGGTAACTTGCACTTTCCGGTACCGTCCATGAACAGGCTCAATCAAACCGAGCGTGCAACATTTTCAATTTTGCCGTGTTGGGCTTTCTTTAGGGATTCTGTATTTATCTATTCTATTGTAGAAAATCCCTTATAAATTTTGATGTCACATAGTAACTCGTGCGCAGGACTTAATTATCTTCTACGAACAACTTCAAAAGTCGTGCACACGACTAAGTAAGTCCTGCGCACCACTCAATTAACTTGTGCGCACGTCTTAGTGGGTCGTGCGCACGACGTAGTAATTCGTATGCAGAACTTAGTAACTCGTGCAAACGACTTAGTAATTTGTGCGGATGACATCGTATCTCTTGCGCTCCTTTTAATGATCTCATGCGCACTCCTAAGTAACACATGCGCATGACACAGTATCTCGCACAATTAAATAATATTTTTAATAATATATATCTTAATAGTAGTATGTCGTCCATACCTAGAGAAATAGCCATGGGGAAATCGTTTATTGTAGACACCTGTAATTCCAAGGGACAGCAATATCTATACGTTACGGGGATTCTTAAGAAGGACAGTTTTATTAAGTGCCTTAGTTCACCAAAGAATGTTTTGGTAGACAGCGGAAACAACAGAATATGATCACAGAAATCGTTTTATAAGGTTTCCGGACATAAGATTCCCCCCCCCCCCAAGATTATGCCCGATACTTGGTTATTAACTAATGCATACAACTTAGTAATTCGTGCCCACAACTTAATTATCTCGTCTATACGACATAGTATCTGCTGTGCACGAGATAAATATAAAATCACACACATATTTCCCCTCTGTGTCACCGTATAATAAGTTATAGCGTAGCTATCATGTTGTTTTAATTAGTATACATGTATACCGGTTCTATCATTGTAGAATTACGACACCCATTGTCACCTTCATGTCTTTATCAGAGTGTCTCGTTAAATATGAGAAAACTTATCATTTATTTAATGCGAGAACCGCTAAGAAACATTTCTTATAATCAAACAATATAATGATTTAGATAATATAGATAAAATGTTATAAACAATTATATATTTACGTTTTCTATTTGAAAGAAGGATCGGGAAGAGTGTTGCTTTACTTATAAAAAAATTCATACTAAATAGTATTTACAAATTACATGTATTCATTAATTTCAAAGTAATATGTTTGAGATTATTGAAATTCTAGTATATTTCAATAAACGTTATTATATTACTATTAAAGAATATCAAATAATCAAATAGTAAGGGTTTGGTAAATCGAATTCAGAGATAGTAACAAAGTTATAGATACTGTATAACAAAAACATTCAACAATGTAAACGCATGCATAACAGTCGTTTTTGTTGCCAAAGTATAACTAATTTCAAATGTAGAAAAATGTTTTAACGGTCAGGTTTCCAGACATGTGAACCTATTTTCTCTTATTGGACCGCATATGCATAATCGAATTTCGACCACGTGATGAGTTGGCATTATAAGCAATAAATATATACGAATGTGTATTTTATATTATAAAAGTCTATTAAGAACCACACACATCCACTCTAAAACGCGTTACAGCTCACAAGTTCCTGTTTAGCTGGAAATCGCTGGAAATCATTGAAAGAGTTGTCATGAAATATTGAAGATATTGAAAGAATGTATGTACGAACATAAAATCATTTATTTTGAAAAAGGACACATATAATCTATTTTCTTTACATACGTACATTTATAGCGAAGGCTGCGACCTTCATATGAGTTAATTTGCTATCAAGAATATGTTTTATCACATAAACCGCGGCGCAGGAGTGTAATAAAGCCATTTAATAAAAACGATATTATACACTATAGTCTGTCCCATCAAATTTGAACATTCCAGTTTTTATTTAATATAATAGTAAAATTATTGAAATTAATGTCATGTTAACACTGACTTCAATATCTCTAGGCATGTTTTTCATTTTTTCCATAAAGTCAATAATATGGTCATTATGATAAAATTTATATTTTTTCCCGTTGACTTACGTTGTAACCTGACGTGACGTCCATTTCAAAATGGCGGCGCCCATATAGACGTCATTTAGGGTTCGTCTCACAATTAGCGTGAAATGTACTCGGTACTTATAAAAATAATATAATTCTTATTTACTTACTGATCAATAGCTAAAATTTTAATGTTATTATTAAAATGAAAAATGACAACAAAGTTGGTGTCAAAAAGGCAATTTTACCAGCAGACCATTATTTAAAATAATCAAAATCATTTGAAGTGAAAATATCAGTAAGCTTTATAAATCCTAACACGCAAAGATTTAATTAATTACCATGATATACTGTCGTATAATATATATATTTTTCAGAGAAAAAGAACAATGAAGTGATTTGATATTAGATAGCTTTTCAATCAAGCGCGTATCTTGAATACCGCAACGCGTCGTAGGGGAGCGGGAACACTAGCTAGAAGACTATAAAAATGGTTCTTCGCTTATGTTTAATTTACATAACTCTGTAGTTGTCTGAATTCTGTCCATAAGTGTGTATCACGTCTATTCAAAAATAAATAAATTGACCAGGATCGATGGATATAAAAATATGTAAGTACCCTTCTTATTTCGGGTGCGATGTTCGTGCGCTAAAACTTTCCGTAGTTTCCCAAACGTTATCGTCAGCCATTATGTGCTTATGTTAACGTATGTGCTTAAGCCAAAATAATAATGGTTTGTAAGTTGGAAATCGGACTCGTATAACGATCTTTCTGTTAAGGAAAGACCTGGTTACATAGTTCATGGAGCTTATGGCCTAGTACTAAGCTGATATCATTTACATGAAACATTGTTTATGCCTAAGTTTACTGAGAAATCATAGCTTGGTAACCTAATCAAGAAGTTTACATATACCTTGTCATTAAAAACGACCATAGTTTCAATTTTAAACTCGCATTAGAAGATCACGTGTAATATAAATGTTGGATTTCTTTCGTTAAGAAAACACTTCAAAATACGAGGGTTGTCCCAATATTCTGTGACAAGATTGATTAAAAGCTAAATAAAACAGGTACGAATTTGATATTTTAATATTTTATTAACCCATAAAATTTAAACATTTTCACAAATTTTCATAGATAAATATCAACAAACAACAAAAATATGCCATAAACACCATGGCAACTAACTGAATGGCGGCGCACGTCCAACGTCAAAGACGGCGTTAAATCGATATAAGGCGCCTTTCTCAAATACTCTCAATGGCTTTCAACGCAATAATGGTACCCATAAATCGTCAATTTCTGACTTAAATCATGTGGTTGTTGAATGTTTGGATGGCATACATTAATTTTTGCTATACGCGAACTTCCGGTCTCGTTACTCCTGTTTTTAGCTGTAGGAAATAGGCGACGAAGATCTGTCTTCCTATCCGTGTTTTCCTTATTTTCGCTTTTTGTAGTGCAAAACTCTGGTTCCGTTCATGCCTTTGTACACAAATGCTCAGAATATGTTGCTAAACTGTTATATTTGGTATATTTGTTGAAAATCGTTACATGTGTCATCTCAAAATAGTTATGAAACCTGAGTGACATATTCACTGCGCCGCAAATTCTTCGATTGTCGCCATTTTAACTTTCCTATTTTATATTAGATATTTTCATTTATTCGTATCTTTTTCGTATTTTAAGTTATTTAACTAAAATTTTCAGAGCTAATTTAAACATAGCAGCAGAGGCAGTCAACGTGACATTGTGCAGACACATCATCAGATACTTGAAATATAAGTAATTAATTTCAGCCTATTCATAACAAAATGTAAATTATTTGACGTACGCCGGCAACTCAAACCAATGTCGTTAATACTGAAAATTTCTAAGTAACTAGGGTATTTTTTTTGTAAATGATTTGTTGTAATGTTAAATAATAAACTTACCGATTATATGTGTGAATTATTTTCTATTGGTGTTAAAAATGAACCGGCTATAAAATTTGTCACAGACTTTTGGGACAACCCTCGTATATTGTTTTAAAATCATACATGATTCATAACCTCCGGTTATATCAAACCTTAAACTAGGAGTTTCTCCAAATATCGAGTTAATTGCTAACAAATAATTAATTTCAAATATTTTTCTACTTTATTGCGGATAATGCGCATTCGTTTTATTTAACAAATTTGAAATAACAAAATGAGGAAATAAACGATCAGAAAATGTTGAAAATTTCATTTTAAGAGTCCATTAATGTTATTTATAAAAAAAATTTGCTGTCAGTATGTGGGAATTTTCATGCGGTTGATGAAAAGTACATGGGCATTAATTTTCAGTAATAAATTATTCTGTTAAGAATTTGCCTATGCTATACCTTCCCAAAAAAGATCAGTCGATTGATATACTTTTATTCATATTTATATTAAATGTATAATGGTAAATTATTCTTTCATGCAATTACGTCAACAGTTTATAAATTGCTCTTGCTCGGATGCGGCTTGTTGTTTGTTGTGTGTTTTTGTTATAGAAAAAGGTGCTTACTTTGGATGGTGATATATTATATTTAAATAGTTTGGTAAAAGTTAATTTACAATAAATGAAATAATAAAAAAAACCAAAAAACACATGGAAGTTTTCTATGTGCAATCATAAAAATCTTTAAATGAATAGATAATCTATCGTCACCGGAAAAACTTTTTAATCTGTTAGAAAGAGTATTTTATTGCATTACAGGGCGTTTTCACTATATTTACCGAAAGATATTGTTAAAATTCAATTTTATGATATCTGATACGGTGTCCACAAGTTATTTACCCTACCCATTAAGTTAAACCTGCTGAGTTAAAAATGGTATTTCATATATTTTTGGAGACACCGCCATGGGTTATGTAAATTTATTTGATAAAATTAAATTGAAGCCATAGTAAAATTGGCATCTATTTTAGAGTATTCTTTATTTTATCAGGGTGCCATAAAGATTATACTTTGATTTTTTAGTTTCCCCTTTATCATGATTTGTGATGTTTTCTGCGTGTTTGCTATAAGAATATACGCCACGAATATATTTATAAACAAGCGATGCTAATGACAATAAAGATATAGAATAAATGTTTATTTGTTGTGCTAACTTTGTAGGTCCCCTAAGGAGGGTTTCGCAATGATCAAGGCTTCGAAATTTGGTTAACTATGAATTTCCATGATAATGTGCCTAGGATAATTTTGTAAAGACACTTTAAATTCTTTAAGTCCTTTTAAAACGATTTTTTTGATGTTTCTGCGTTTCAACTTTAAAATATATTTCAGAAATTATATAAAGCAAAAAATTGCCAAATGCTATCCGTTTAGTCCACGTAGTCCTGGAAAGAGAATAAACTATTACTTTAAACAATTTCCATGATTACCAACGATTGAATAGCTATGGGTTATGCCCTCTATCGAGGCGACAGCCCGCTTCAACCACTAGCACAGCAGTGATCCAGAGGTAGGACACTAGCTCCAGGTTTTAAGCCCATTATACCCCAAATAAATGTATAAATTGTTCTAACTGCTATACGGTTTTTGATGTCCTGGTTTTAAAATTTTTAAAAAAAAAGTCAATGCATTGCTTATTATCTCAAAAGCAATCTTGGGTTGTTCCTCTTATTGCTTTGTAAATGTTTTGTCCCGTGTTTAGCTATTACAAAGTCTTTAAGAAAGCTAGCGACATTAAAATTCTTTCCCCAAAACTGAAATAGTTATAATACCTATAGGATCGAAAGATAGATCCAAATGTTTCTTTGTTATCAGGACAAAACCCATTAAAGTATCAAAACACAGGATTTACGTTTTAATGCTTGGTAAAAACCCACAGTGCTGGAGCAATTTAAATAATATCAAAGGCATAAATTACGCTGCTTAAAGCGAGCACCGTCCCCGTTTACACAGATAAAGGAGATCTTCGTGGTGATATTTACACCAGTTTGTCAAACAATTGTTCCTTTGGATGGATTCACTTTTAAACTATAATTATAAAAAAACCCCAATGACTTCTATTTTAAACGAACAATGGCCGGATTTTTTATATACTTTAGCAAACCTGAGTTCTACTTAGATTATCTTCCTAGCTCCAAAGTAATTATTTCATGTTTATTTTCCTATGAATTTAAAATACGTATATTGGTCTTGCTACGTAAAAGCAATCATTCCCCCCAATTTAAACTCAAAATTATCAAAATATTTATGATATGTAAAGAACCAAAACATTAGTAACCCCCTAAACTAAATTTAATACTCAGATTAAACTCTTTTGTACCCGGAAACATAATGATATAAATACACACAACAATACGGGCCCTCATTTCGAAAACCACCAGATTTTCTTTGAATTTAAATACAATAAGTTTTCTCTAACGGGTTCTATCCATCCCTAAAACAGGGGTTCCATCCAAAAAGCCCCTTCTCAGACTTTATTTGCAACTTACTAAATGAAAAAAAAGGGTTCTTCACTTTATTTTCGTTGTTAAATTTTCGTCGGAATATATCGTTATAAATTTCATCTGAGCTAAAAGGGAGCCGCCCTGTATTTCTAAATTTGCATACGAAAGAGCATTTTAGAAAAAATCATAAAGGAGAAAAATTAAGGTAGAAAAAAAATGGTGAAATGTTATTTTAAGAAAAAACGGAGGATAATGTCCTTCAGTACACTAGGCGTTATTAAACAAACAGTTGCTTGATTTTACGGACATTTTTCCGAATGAGAAGGGGAACATAACACCGATGAACATAGGTTTAAAAAGAGGTGACGAAAAAAAAGGAGAGAAGGAAAAAAAAAAATAATATCTAAATCAATAATACATTTCTAAACAGCATATTTAATCTTTTAAATATTTATGTTCAAAAAACCTTTATATCAAAAACTATGTATTTTTGTGGTTGTCCCTCAGTCAAGGGAGCCCTTTAAATGATGAATTTAAAAATATATAATGTTAATTAGTTACCTCCCCTGATAACAGAAAAAACTCTGAAAATACAGCTTTTGTATACACAAAACCCCCTCTTTTACATATTGCATTTAAAGGTTATACTGGCTTGATTGAGCTTTATTCATTTACATTGTTTTAATGAAATTTTGTGTAAATAAGATGTTATTGCAAACTGTTCTACCAGTCATTATATAAGCACAATTCCAAAATTGTTGTTGTTGCTTTCTTGTAATGATGTATTGACATAATTTACGAAAGAATTAACTTCGAAAATGGCATTTCCTTTCCCGGAGATGCCGTAAAAAATGTTAACGCCGAAACCAGTTTTTTAAAATGAAATAATAAAAAAAAGCTTTATACGTTGTGCATATTTCCAATAATGTATAGTTTAATTGGTAATTGTTTGCAATATATTAGATCAATATATCTTAAATATTTATATTGATTTTTAATTTAAAGTTGATAAAAAAAGAAATTTAAACATAATATTTGCCAATATTTAACTATCTGTAAACTATATAGAATTTATAAAACCTATTTTGTTGCAAAAATCAGATTTAAATTATCATTTTCTATAAAAAAATTTAATCCTATACAAATACAATTACTTATGTCAATGATATAAGTAAATTTAATCTACCTCCCTTTATTCACGTGACATATTTTTGGATTGTTATATCTTTATACCCCATAAAATTTTTCTAATGTATTCAAAATTTTTTGAAAAAGGTTCAAATAACATTTAAAATTTAAATTTTTGGGAAAAATACCCTAACCTTTAAATTTTTTACTAATAGATTCCCTTTTTTATTTTATTTGGGTAAACTTTTTTTAAAATATACTGATTATAAACCCATGTTTCTTCTTATTACTTCCCTTTTTTCAATTTCAACATGTGATTAAAGCAAATTTTTTTTTTTTGAAATTCTAAATTTTGCCCTTTAAACCGGGGCTAAGGGGGGTAACGGTAGTTTGCACTTGACCCCCCTAACCCTCCCATGAACAGGCCAATCAAAACCCAGCCCCCAACTTTCAAATTTTTCCTTTG
>NW_026854560.1:0-16271 GCF_026571515.1 Ruditapes philippinarum
TGTAGTGTGTAATCTGCATATGTGCTTATTAACAGAAACAAGCTATGTTGTAACGCTTTCGATAATCGGCCACTACATTACGGACCCATCATAATGATACTGTTTTTTATTTTAAAGAAATACTTAGGAAGGTACAGCTCTATGCACTTAAAGTTATGCCAATACTTGCTCTGGGGAAGAGGTTAGAGTTTATGTGAGGTCAGAGGTCCGGTCATCATAAAATGATTACACAATGAAAGTAATTATATTCCTATCATTCCTGCCGTCCTATACATGTTCTATTTTTAAATCAGCTACTTATTGAAATTATTTCCCGGACCAGTTCATGTACGGTGTGACACTGGGGACCTTTGACCTTACGTATGAATTGGGGATGCATTATGTGAATGTTAATCTTAGTTGTTTATTTGAAATTTCATAATTTTCAAATCAATGTTGCAATGACTTGATTTAAGGTATCAGTTTATCAAATTAGTTGCATTTCATGGCAAGAGAATGAAAATTAAATCAAAGACAGCATTATTAATGGACCTTAGCAATTTCACAAATCTAAAGTACATTATTACAAAACCGTATTATTTATAATAAAAAATATTTTTAAACTAAAAATGTTAACGATATGTCTTAAAACATGTTCTTTTTTGGTGCAAAATGTGTTGACATGGGATAAGGATAACTTAATTTTTTTTTATTTTTCATAACTAGACTACGGTTTCAAATCATACTGTCTTGTCTAGGTTTTAAACTTTTCGATAGATTTCGTATGCAGAACTATGAATTTGTTTCTATTACTTCGGAAAAATTCTTGTTTATAGAACTTTATTTGAGATAGAGCACATTGTTACAAAGTTGTTGTAGCATTGTTACAAATGTTGCGAGAGCTGAGAACAAACGCAAAATAATCACGTAAATTAAATATATATATAATGAATTATTGCACAAAATGGGCTCAATGTACACGAGAGAATAAAAAAGAAACAACAAATAAATTTGTAACAAATGTTTCTGAATTAACAAGCAGTACATAGGTGTTACTAGTGTTACGCTTGTAAAAAATGACAAGTGCGTTTAATTAAATTTCGCCCACTTTTTGCATATGTGGAGTATTTTGTACTATATTTCGTGAAGTTGTTTCTTTTTCAATAAACGCCAAAGTATACCAGTAAGCTGTTTCAGTTTTACTCTCTAATGAACAGGTGTGTTTGTTCCATATCTATGTGTTTATAGAACGGCTTGTGAGAGATAAGCTATGCAAACATTTATTTATAATTAACGGCTGTAAAATCTATACGTGTTTATTTCGCGTATCAACTGTTATAACTGTGTCTAATCAAAACATGAGTGATCCATTTGATTAAGGTCAATGAGAATGAAGAAATATATTTAGCAATTAAAATATTATCTCCAAATATTATCCACATGGTAAAAAAGGTTGTGTGTTTTGTTTAACCGTCCTTGATATTAAAGTTATACGAATTCAACTGTTTCTTGTTCTGTTGTTGATATTTAACCACATTGTCTTGTCATATACCTGAATATAGCTGGCAAGGAAGCAATAATTACAACAGCAACATTGCACGAAATTTGTTGACTCATCTTGATTGAGCCTGTTCGTGTGAAGTCGATCTCCCTTGAAAAGATTTTCTTAAATTTTGCTCATCTTTCAATATAAGAATTATTATAATCCCAGAAAACTAAGGTTTAGAAAAAAAAGTATATAAAATTGAAGATTTGTGAAATAGTGAAATAGAAGTACCGATTAATCTGCTACAAACATTATATGTACCATGCTGTATTTATGATACAATTTATCCCCATATTTTATAACATTGAAACAACCTGTTATACACAAAAACGATTAAAGATGTACTCTTTGCCACATGGGTGCATAATAAAAATTACAACACTGTAGTAGATAATTACATAGCTAATGAGTTCGCTGTTGTGAATACGAAATGAGATGATTATCGAAGTTAAAGTTATCGGAACAGTGAAGATAGCGGCCTTGTACACAAGATTGCACACACACACATTTATATACTTCAAACGGATTTAATTAGGATATGTGATGTTAAGATGTTTAGGTTCTGTACCATGTTACTGACAGTTTTTATAGTTTGCACACAAGATTGCACACAGACATTCATATACTTTAAACAGATTTAATTAAGATATGTGATGTTGAGATGTTTATGTTCTGTACCCTGTTACTGACAGTTTCCATTTTGCCCCAGAAATTTTATTTTTTTTTCTAAAAAAGCTTTTATTAAAAAAAAAAGTTACTCAATGTCAAATTAACCGAGCTTGAGCCATCATTTTCATATGTTGCTTTTTGACAATAAATGCAGTTATAATGAATTAGTACATGTCTGTTGTATGAAAGTCAAAATATTACTCTGGTTATATAATGGTACTTTTTGACAAAATATTTCACATTTATCACTTTTTCTGCAGGTAACCACTTTTAACATTATAACAAAATAGTTTATGAGACATAATATGCCTTTAAATAGCACGGATTATATGGAAAGAAAATACTTTCTATTTACATACATCTATAACATTATCTGGTTTCTTCACGTTTGCTATTACTGCGCAAACAAATGAGTTCATTTTTTTTATAGTAAAGTTGTGCCGTGTTATATATTAGGGTTTGATAAATACAGGCCTATGATCAATTTAATATAATAACAATATAATGTGCTTGTTATATGTTACTTATCTATATTCATTCATCACCACGTTTAGTATGTATACATAAGAAAACCACTAAAAGACGGCCATCTGTGCGCATTTGCCTGCAAATAACTGTCCGTCCCAAGTGCTTTGACAAGAACCATTTCACCTTAAGCAACACTTGCAATGACACTATGAGATGTACAACTAGAGATTGGTTCCTCAAATACCGTCGTCGCTGTTATCTGTGTCTCTCCATTGAAGATAGCTACCGTCATTTGTTTATTAGGTTGACTGCAAAAGTGCACTGTGAAATGATATACCCCACCAACCGGTGCTTTGAAGGTGTCAACTGTTGGGTAATAACTTTGTCCGTCGTTAAGGGCTACATCCGGATAAATAAGAACCGTACCATCAGGGTAATGCCCCTGTCTACCGGTCATATGTGCTTGGAAAGCTATCTTATCTGAAAAACATATCAGCATTAAACAATCGAATTATCAAAGTGTATCGGTTTTAACAACAACCACAACAACAACAACAATAAGGATAATAATAATAATAATAAAAATTATAATGATAATAATATTTTTGATATTATTGTTTGTGTTAAAAATGATTTTTAAGCAGCTGACCTTCAGAAGATAGCAGAAAAACTGCCGTCTTGTTAAATATTTCAAGACCCCCCTCAAAAACATTATATTGTTAAAGAGAAAACGAAATGACACTTCAAAGTGTCATTTTTTAACATTATTGCTCTGAAAACAAACGGTTCACCTTTCTACCCACCACGGGAAATACCTTCTTTTATTATACCATGGAATTTTTTCAACCGGGTTTTTTTTCTAGTATCACGTGATCGTACAGGACAATATCGCGACCTGTGTTCCGGAACGCACGGAATCCGGGATTTCATCAAACATATAGGGATACCAATAAGTGCTTTTGTTTTTATAATTGTAGTAATCCATTTCCCTAAAAATTATAATTCATTAATTATTTCAAATATATGATGACCAATTTATCGATTTAACATTTAGCTTGAAATGTAAGAGGGGCCTACTCAATAATGAAATTTGATAAACGATAAAGGGCATACCGGATACTGGGATTTTTTCCGGACCACTGTTGTGACACGTGACTGCGTTAAATGAATTATCTTCTCCTATTTATATTGGCTACTGCGTTAGTAACGTAGTCGATTATGGAAAAGAAAAACCCGATATATTAACGCGTTTGTCAACATTCTTTCTTGAATAAAGGTGTCAGTGATGATGGATTTATACAATAAACCTAACTAGATCAGTATTTACTGTTTACTTGAAATCTTATTTCATTTTTTTTTTCATTTTACCATCTGAAGGTCAGTGGCTTTAATAATAATAATAATAATAATAATAATAATAATAATAATAGTAATAATAATAATAATAGTAATAATAATAATAATAATAATAATAATAATAATAACAATAATAATAATAATAATAATAATAATAATAATAATAATAATAATAATAATAATAATAATAATAATAATAATAATAATAATGATAATGGTTATAATAATTATAACAATTATAATAATAATAATAATAATAATAATTATGATAAAATAATTAGCAATATTTCTAGTCTCCGCATCCTTGATATGTCGTTAAACAATAAATTAACACTGTAAGCAAGAATTTTTTTTCTATTTTAGTTTTATTTCAAATCTTAAGCAGCCTATCCTGACTTAAAACTGCCCGCTTTTTTAGCTATATATACATCAAAAACAAGTGTCGCATTAAAACAAGCAATGCGTCATCGAGTTTCACAAGATTTATTTTTCATTTACTTTTTGATTTTTTTTTGCAATGAAATAACCTTTTGGTTTAAAAAATGCTTTGCCATCATCAATTTGTTTGATTAAACTACATTTGTAACAAGATGTGTTTGGATCTTACATCAACTAGTTTAAACTGACATCCACTAGTATAGACGTTTGAAGTTAACGGGTTTTGTTATAAATTCGTCGTTAGTGGTTGTAATATTAAGCGAGTGTTACAAGTGTTTTTTGTAATGAATGGTAACTAATTTGTGCCAAGCAATATCATAATTCTGCCCCGAGAGGGTGGATTGTATTGTTCTAGCCGACGTACGGTAGTACATTATTCCTACGCGTTATATCACAATATCGTTTTAACACAATATAATAATTAACTAAGGAAATAATGGATTTTGAAAAAAAAATGAAATGAGATAAAATACGGCTTGCCTAACGATATTGTTTTACGATCAGTTATTATCACTGTATGACACAATCAACGCATATTTTATAACACTACTTACACGAATACCCCGAATAAATAGTTTTCGAAAATACAAACATCATGTCGATAACGAAATCTATTCACGTTTGAAAGGAACGGCAAAAACGAAAGGAAAAAACAACCAATGTTAAAATCAAGAGAGCATCATTTTTATGCGTGATTTTTTCGTACCTTTTTTATACATGTGACTCTTCGCGCCTTGCAAAAATAACAGTCGCTACTTTTCAGTCCAACAGTCAAGGGCCACTTACAACACGGATTCGGTAATAATTGTAACATCAATGAGCAATGCTTAATTGAGATTTTGATAGTCAGACAAATTGTTCAATCAAAATTTAGCAGAAATAGACATTAGTGTCCTTGTACTTCAAATATGAATATAGCGAGACTCATTATACAAAGATTACACACTTTAATATTTGTTTAGAAGTAAAGTCACGTGGTAACCTACTTTTTTATCTGTATTAAGTCCGGGAAAAATCTTCGAGGCTTTCTAAAGTTAAAATAGATTTCTGCAATAACGGCCCGGTAGTATCAGTCAAAACATGTAGGGAAAATGACATTGCAAATGAAATACAAGACTTAACCGATTTCTTCATACGGCATGTTGATAAAGAAACGAGAATAACCGAATCAAACGTAAATTTCTCTGTAAAAGTAGCTCCGGCACTTTAAGAGCCTTGTCGTGCAGACTGTACTGTACAATAAGTAGTGCATAAACCCTGAATTGCAGTCACAAAACACATAATTACAAAAACAAACGTGTCGGTGTCCCATATACGATCGAACTGTTGCGTTAACGGTTTAATGTGTAGCGGTGCATTCACTCGAGTTCAAGTCAGACTGATTGCAATCTGCCAATTATCGATGTTTTTTAATTTATTTTTTTCTCACACCAACTCAGTAAAGGTGATATGGCAACTTTCAGCTCTACTGGTGCAGAAAAAGCTCAACTGTCCCTTTGTGTTTTATTTTAGACAAAAATACGGACATCAGAGTAAGTAAATAATTTTATAAACATGTCCATTATTAAGAGAACTTTAACTTCAAAGTTGTATACACTGTAAATGTAAAACAGTAATCACGCTTTTTGTACGGTTCCTTGTTAGGCGAGGATGTCATGTGTACATAACAATGATTATAAATTGACAACGAGCAGTAATGCTAATGTCCCTTTACTTTGTTTTAAGGAATCTACACTGATCCTAAATTAAACAATATACGTACGTCATTTGTTATTTATTTGATTTAAGTTTTGATGTCCTCAATCTCGTGATAAGGCTTATTTTGAACAATTATTTATTGGCTTGTTAATTGGTTATACGTTTTTTTTCTTCTTGTAAGAATTACAAATATTCAATAAATATTACGTTCTTAAAACAGTCAAGTTGGTTTAAGTGCATAATATCGAAAACTGAATTTATTATCACAGTATTTGGACATAATTTTAGGACCACTATAGTTTGGTCAAATTCAACTTTTTAAATTGTAATTGGAATTTTTTGTTCAGGAATGATATGATTAATAATACTTTGACCAGGACAATATCTGGACATACGTACTGTGTTAGGTCTTGTTTTCTCATGATCAAACGTTCAATATTCAGTATGAATGGTATCATATTGGCCTTCAGATTGTCTAAAGGTCAAACATGTTATTTTTAGATTATTCGTTTCATATAATTGAATAATTGTCAAATGAAAGATAATGGAGAGTAAAATGAAATTTGTCTTTGAAATGAAATACATAAGGAACCCCCTCGACCTCTTATTTACCGCTCTTTATATGGAGATCCTCTGTTTCAAGAAACGAATGTCACTGTGTTCTTGAGGCGCTGTTTTGAATAAGACTTGACGTTGAGATGATTCACTTTTTCCTAGGATGTGTTACTATAATACAATAATGTATCTAGTTCAAAACAGCACCGAGTTATTTTTTCTTTCAAAAAAGCATACAAAGCATGAAATCTTAAGGCTTTTCAAAATGATGATGATAAAATATTAAGAATTTATGGTTTGATTATAAAACCTGAATCAGTTTTCTGGTTCCTCATTATCCCATCCAAAACTTTACATTAGTTAAAAAAAGAATGAATCCTTTGCAACATTCTGTTAATCATTTCTACGGCGATATATGAGTACATTCTCATCTGCATGTTATACAGTTAATATCAGCTCATTGCTTTTATACAGAGCGCCACTGATTGCGAGTTAAAACGCAAATGACATCATGTCCACTGTAGTCTGGACGCTCGATGACAAGCTGTAAAAAAGTTGACCTTCAAATGGACTTTGGACACAAATAAAATTGTTACACTGTCTCAGACGAGTATTTAGCATAAGAGCATTAACGCTATAACGCCTTGCAGCACAGGTTGCTAGCAAGAAACAGTTACTTAAGTGCGGTGACATGTAAATGCGGTCAGTAAGCCTGTGGAATACAAAGAGATGATTTCTCTGAGCTTCAGAAAAAGAGTGCCACTATCATGTGCAAGAATGTTAGTAGAGAAGACAAGACAAAAGGATGTTTTAATCCAAACCTGAGCAGGCTAAGATAATGTGACTGTGATAAAGTCACACATCCTTTGTATTATAAATGGTAAAATTTTAATTATGGGTCAGTGTCAGTGACTTTTGTTTATTTTATGAGGAGGCTATCTAGCTATCATTAAGGTTGCCGAGAAATAAACAGAAGGGCACCTGCGGCCTTTCTCCACCCGTAACCCTGGGGAGGATTTAAATACTTGTCCTAAATATACAGTTTTTTTTATTAAATATGCAAGAAGTAACATACACTTTGGCGCTTGTTTATGTTGTAATGAAAGGAATAGTTTTTTAGAAAAGCATTATATGAAAGCTAAAATACTTTATATGAAATGAACAATAATAAACGAAAATAATTGAATACATAAGTATCGAATCATATTATATGTAAATCACATTTCCTTGCCTTCCTTATAATGTAGCAATGCAAAGGATCGAGACGATATTCCTTTTGCTTTAATGGTTTTCTTTTTTTATGTTTTTCTTTTATTTATTTCTAAATGTGAATCTTTAAAAATAACATTATGTCAGTCTAAATGCAGATAATAAATGCGCTTGACATTTTATTCTGATAATTGTACATGTTGTCAAAATTGTTCCCAATTTTATGTTTTACTAAGTAGAAAAAGTCAGGTATCCATGTGACTCACAGACATTTCTTTTTATATCGTTTAGAATGTATTGGCATTATTCAATTTCTAATCAAAGTGGGGATAGTCTTTTCATAATTTATTCTTTCTGTTTTATTCTTTTTGTTATTGTATCATTTTTCAAAATCATTTATTTGGTAAATTACCATTATAATAGTCAATATTTTGAACTACATTTTGCTCCAGTTTCTTCTCTTATCTGAGAAGCCAAACTCAAATCAAATTTGAAAAATATGTCCCATAATATGTATGGTATGAGAAATAAGCATATTCTTTTAAGTGATATGAACAACACGGGACACGTCATTTGAATATGGGGGAGGGGTGGGGCGGATTCTTGAAATTTGGCTTTATAACAAGCCGGCAAAACATGTTTTAAATGTAAATATTTAATAACACAAATACAATTATACTTAGTACTAGATAATTAGGACACAGAAGAATTGTAAAAACACTCGGTACAGACCTTAAACAATGTGATTTACATGTTCAACTGAATAAAATTGAATTTGGCTGACTGAAGTTGAAAATACAGTCGTGCAGATAACGCTTTGATACGACGTGATTGACAGGCAATAGAAATTTTTGTGGCGCGTTAGCAGTGTAAACCATTATTAAAGTGCGATTTTATCAAGACTTCAAAAACATTGCCGATGTGCTTAAGTGATAAACTGTAAACAAGTTATGAAACCTTTTGCGTTGCTACGCGTTCGTCCTCGCACGAAATCAATTTCATCAAATTTGATACTATTTTTATTGCAAAAAGTAATTTAATAGCTTAAAAATTGAGCATAATGTCACTTAAATACTTTGGCCTTAAATTATAAACTAATTATGAATGATGATCAGTTTTCCTTACAGCATATACTGTGAAGTCACTTACTTTCATGGGCATGAAATTTTGGTGTTTTGTCACAAAGAATATTTTCGGGGTTTCTTAAATTTGTGGACTGTCTATTTTTTCAAAATGTAAAATGTCAAAAATATGATGCAAACTAATCTTACAGCAGACATAAAGACTTATCATTGGATCATAAATTCATGGATTGGCATATCCACGAAAAACCACAATAATTCATGTCCCACGAATGTATATATATATATATATATATATATATATATATATATATATATATATATATAAATAATAGTGAATCTTATATTTGATTTATTATTATAATCATTAAGTTTCTAAAGGCGAAATTGTTGTAAAACAAATAACAAAGACATAAGGCAAGATGCAATTTCTAGTTTAATAGGCTAAACTATTTTTTATCTGATTAACATATATTGCTGCATACACATTCAATCGAGTTATTTTATACAATACTTTATATAAAGACCAATTAAGCATATGACATGTTTTGTTTTTAATTTCCAAAAACTTTTATATTCATTTTTGATGTACGTTTATAGTATCAATAAAGCTACTCATTTGCCAATATTACCGAACTAATCTTTTTCATTTGTTTCTTTATTTTTGGCAATACATACAGCTTTACTGAATATGTATTTTGTATGAAAATGTTTGTTTACGTTTTTCTACTTTTATGACAAATTATTTCACATTTATAGTAGTCTAGTAAAAATAAAATATGACCCAGAACTAATTGCAAAAGTTTTGAATCTTTGTTCATTGAATAGGTCTGGTATATGTATATGTCAGAAAAAAAGTTGCACATATAACTCTGTGCACAACTTTTTTTACAAGCGTTCAAAGTTCACGAATTTTAACTTTATATTTTAAGACCCGAACTGTACACCATACACGCGATTTTTTCCTATGACGTAACAATTTTACGTAGGCACGCGCGTCATTGAAAACTTCCGTCGAAACATAAATATCAATTTTCATCAAAAATAGCATTTAGATGGCAAAGGTAAGTCTGTTTTGTGTATTTTACATTTACTTTTATCATTTATGCTTTTTTTACTTTCACAATAAGTGCCATAGTGAAATATAACTACGATTTTATATTAAATATTTTTGGAAATAAACATCAAACCAATATCACCTGTAAATGTTAGTAGATTTGATTTAAATAAAGTAAAACGATCTATATATATTTATAAGAAAACGATGTTAATAAGACATATTTAATATGAAAACTTTGTGTTTTCGACATTATATTGTTACTTTGAAATGAACAAATTTCACGATTTTTTAATCCATGGAAGACAAAACGGGACATAATTTACGTCGTGAATATGCATTATTTTATTATAACAAGTGATTAATCTAGAAATTCCTTACAATGCGTCGGATGACGCACATGTTTGAAAACAAGGAGTCCTTTAGCAAAATCAATGAGTCATGTAGCAAAATAAATGCGTACTAGCAGAATTTTTTTAATAGCAGATCCTTGACATGATTTGCATGTTTTTATAACAAGCGATTAAGTAATTAAAGTGTATAAAAAAGTTTTTTATTGGTACCAATTTTAATTGCAGGCAAAACAATTTTTATTGGCTGCTCAAAAATCTAATTTGCATAATTTATATTTTCTTACTACTTATGTCTAATACTGTGCATTATCCATTTTAATTGTTCGTAATTTGCACAAAATGTCCCTATCATACTGTATACATACTGACGACTTTTATTTCTCCTTGTATTGTGTATGCCTCTGTGTAGAAAGCATACACAGACAGACCTTTTGATCATGAACAAAAGTCATGCACAATGTTTCCCTGATTGGTTAATCACCCTGTCAAATATTCTGATGACGTAATAGACATCTTTTTTTTTACACTCCGCGTGAACTTGAGTGACCTTAGGGGAATTCAATTTACACACCTGTCAGATTATACTGTAACTTACAGCATTTCTTAAAATAGCAACACTTTTTTCAGTTTTCGATATTTATTTAAAATATTAAGTGATTTTTTGTTTGTTTATTGGATTTAATTTACGGTAGTAGAAATGCTTATCTGTGTGGGAAAGGGGTAAGGTAAGTAGATAATTGGAAAAATGCTATAGGGAAATGGATAAACTCAAGAATATGCGGAATTACATGGGAATCATGGGTAACCTGTTGCTGTTGGTACCAGTTTTGTCTGGATGACGAAATAACATACAATATAAGTCTGGCACAGATTTTAGATGCACCCTTGGCCCTTTGCTGACGATTTTCGTGTGCCATTCTCATTTTTTAGCGCCAATGGCACAGGCAGATCTCTGCATATTTCACCATTGTAGGCGATTCGCTTTCATGCAACACCTTTTGAACCATTTTCCGTACAAATTCATAATTTCTAACCTAGAGACCTTAAAATTTGACACAGTTCAGCTAGGTTCTTCTCCTAACTAACAAACTAGTTTGTTTATTTCTGATTGTATTGACACTTATATCTGAGGCTCCACATTGAGGGTATCAAAATTATCTAACTTGTCTACACTACAGTACAATGTGTCCGGACAGATATGTACATCACTTGGGGTGTTTTGATTTTATATTTTTAACATGTTATACAATATTTCAGCAACAAATGCTGAAATTTTGGATATTCTATTGTTTACTCTGCAAATGATTATAGCTGGTATATGAGTTCAGGCAATACTTTCTTGACCCCCAAATATCAACGTCAACATTCTAGAAATATACAACAAAAATATTACCATTTACGTAGGTTGAAATAAATTTATTTACTTAATTTGACTAACAACCACTGAACAAAGAAAATACTAAAAAAAGCATTTTCGGGACCGTCCGGGTTTGGTGGTTGTCTGGTTTTGGTGGTCCCAAACCAGTATATAAAACAATATTCAGATTTACATATACGTATATATAAATTTATATTTAGATATTTATTTTGCATTTTTAAACATGTAAATGTACATCAATAAAATCAATACTTAATTTCAGATAGGACATCCATAATTCAAGGTGAGTCATACTTTAAGTATTATCTAGGCACAATTTCTATCTCTAATATATATGAACAATGTTTGTTTTAACTTGTCATTTTTTTAAATATGCTATTATCATGTATTATGTGAAATGGATCACACCAGAAGCTCTTTATGTAGGAAATTTGCAAAATCGCCCCGAGCTTTCATACAGTTACTACATGATTGCCCGGAACATACAATACATTACATATATGTTCACCTTCCTCGGTCTGTTGTGATTTTATAACTTACTGATTTAATATTTTAAAAATGCAAAGTATAACATAGTACGGATATTTTTTGTTATTGCCTACATTTAACACCTATGGAAAGTAATGCCGAATATTCAAATTGGCATTGGCCAAATGACGTCACGCTTTATTAATCAAAGTGGAAAAATGAAATGAAGGATTATGTCATTTGAGTATCGGTTCATGCAAAATATACTTGTTTCTTTTTAAATACAAGGTTAATATGCTAATATAAATATATGCTAAATTCATACATGATTTCTCACACAAAATATGTCTTTTATTTCTATAGATGATACAAGCCACATTACCCAACCATGCTGATGGAACGAACAATGATATGAAGGGCGTTGCATTTCGGTATGTTTATACCGACTACTGTATATTAAATTAATAAAAACTCATGACAATTTCTCTGTAAATATACACATGCTTGCCATTAAGTTTTCGGACAAAGGTTTAATGTATGTTAAATGCAGAGAAATAACATAGGCTATTTAAAGTTTGCTGAAAAAAATGCACATTTTATACTGAATATTTCTATACTGAATATTTTTTTCAGAAACCCGTTGTGCATTTCTGATTTCGGGATCTACAAGTAAATATCAACATGGCAACATGTATTTTTTGTTTTTACCAATGTCAGATGGTTTATACATTCATCATGTTCCCATGTGTCGATATTGGTCTGAATAGTAAGAAAATCAATACACAAACATATATAAAATAACATATTTCATAAGTTATATACATGTATGATGTACATTCATATTTTACACTACATAATACTATTGTTACTGTGAAATAATGCATATACAAAATAATAATATATACAGATCTGTACGTAGATAAAAATATGCTTTCAGATTCTACAACGTTCGTATTTTGTGCGCAGGATATCCAGAATAGGTCGCAATTGTCACTCTCAGAGAGAAGGGAAGCAACAGTGTTAACCATGCTAGCGATCTGAGGAATTCAAGTATACAAGTATACGAACAATTACAGACCAAATTGTGCACCAAGACTGTACTAAAATTTATGCACAATATTTTATATTGGTGTCTATCACAAAACAATTAACTTGTACTAGCACCAAACTATGCCCTATAACATAAATGTAGTAAAATGTTTGAAACAATTTAACTCCAAATGTACAATAGTATTGTACATTTAAAGTAAGATTGTATATTGAATACATACTTATCAATGCTTTCTTATATTTGCTTATGTTGCGGCACACTGTTTTTTTCCCTCTAATTGTCAATGTCAAAGTTCACCTATTGTAAATAAAAATGTATTACTATACTGTCTGAAATACAGAACGATAATTTCAAATTTATAGAAGTGGTCTTATATGTTGTAGACTGTTATGTGTTAGTACAAGCATGATAATAACCCTACCATACATACACTTAAAGTGATTTAAGTGTACATACCGATGTGACAAAAATGTAGTTCTTGTGAATGAAACAGCCTGTATATTCGTGTTCTTTATATTTATTATCACTACATTGTTGCTTGCCAAATTAGGTAGCTCTTTGGTACAATAGTAAACTGTAATATAGTTTTATTTCGTGTGTAATTTCAACAAATGACACTTAAATGTGTATACTACAATTTCTCCATAGACCGGGCATAGTATTTTTCATCTGTAGTTTTGGTAATTGTTACTCGCTCTTAATTATACTTACTTGTTGTTGTTGTTCTTTTTGTTGCTTGAAACAAACAAATTATTCAAAATGCGTTGGATGTTCAGAATGTTAGCTAAACAAAGTGTACCTGAATTATTCAACATTTATCTAAAACATAATTTACAACACACATGTATGTCCATTTTAATTCATATGAATATTGTTGACATAATTTACAAAGTACTTCTTCATGCATAAATATGTTATTATGTATTGTTTTTACTGTAAATATACATGGAATGGATGATTTGCTGCTTATATATCGGAATTTGACTGGTTAAAAATTTTAACATAAAGTGGGTGGGGTAATTTGACATCAGTTTGTCAGAGAATTGCCCACCCAATTTTTTTTTTAAATTTTAAATGCATAAATTTTTGTATCAACATGGACAAAAATTTGTTTGTATAAAGTTTGCATGTAATAAATATGTTTAACTTATATATAGAAGTGGTTTATTTAAGTATCATCGGGAATTAACATATTAAGCCGATTTTATAACTGAAATTTAAGGGTGTCAACTTGAAAGCTAGAATTATCACATTTCCCCTTCAGCAAAAGAGTGCAACTTTTTTCCAAATATCAAGCAGATATGGTACCATCATAAAATACCAAAACAAAAACTTTTGCAATTAGTTCTAGGTTAGCTTGATTTTCGGGCTAATTTGACTAGACTATAGGTACTTTTTCAGGTATCTAAAACTTCTCTAAAACCATTATTTAAACATAACAAAACAACATTTTTTCCCATTCCAAAGATATTAATTTATTTTGATTTGTGAAGCATAATGTGCCTTTAAGTATCTTAAAATTATCTTAAATATATTGTTTAATCGTTAAGTCCGATTACCACCGTTAAGTCTATCAGTAATTTTAATATTTTTCTTTCAGTTTTTGTTTTTGCTATAAAGCGAATCAAGTTTTATGATCTTTATCATCTAAGAAAATGTATTCCATCCTACAATGTTAAAATGACATACACTATCGTAACAGCTTGTCAACTTTTGTAAAAGAGATTATGCCAATGTCGAGATTATCAATAGACAGTAGCTTGAATTGTGTATCAAAACTTAAAAAAGGGAAAATGTTTCAATTGTCGTTGATCTTAGTATAAAACTAGTAAAACGTAAGCTTCTAACTTTTATCTTTTTAACACTACAGATCTTTATCTTCAAACATCTAAGTCATAACTCTACTTGAGGGGAAGAAATCAAATGAAGAGTAATACCAAAGAAATGAAAACATGCAAATATCATAATCACTCGGAAAGAGAAAGCTTAACTTCAAGCGGTTGTTTGATACAAATCATCCAATGTTTTTTTTAGAAATCAATGTTTCAAATATATACCCGTTACGTAAAAGACATACACATTTTAAGATGGTAGTTTGCATTTTAGATAAGGCACGTTTCAAGCCAAGAAAAAAGTAGTAATCCGTCATCAAATGTTTTTTTCCAAAATGTTTTGAATTGCTATATTACTGACCCCGGTAGACGTTTATCTTTGAAGACCCAAAAAATATAACAAAATGATTTCAAAAGCTAGTGTCATGTATATTATATTACAGTTTTAATTTTTAAGTAGACTTCAATCATAGCGATACATAAGAAAACCACTGAAAGAAGGCCAACGATATATGTCTGATTGAAGACGGCTGTCAGTCCAACGTGCTTCCACGTGAACAGATTCGTTTTCTGAAACTCTTGCCATGGTACTGTGAGACCCGCAACCCGAGTAGGGTTCCGTAAATACGGTTGTTACGGCAATCTGCTCCCCTCCCTTCATAATTGCTACAACCATATGCTTACTTCTTGCACTGCAGACATGCACTGTGAACTGATACATTCCTGCAACCGGTGCTTTGAAAATGCCAGTTTTGGAATTATACCCCTGACCATCGTTTACGGAGACTTCTGGGAAAATAAGCACCTTTCCATTTGGAAAATGTCCTACTGTGTTGGTTGTGTAGGCTTCGAAAGCTATTTTACCTGAAACAAAGTTTATTTAGATATATATTAATACAAAATTAAATTAACTAGGTGGCCTGCATTTTTTTAATTGTTCTTGTTTTTTTTATAGTTTGTTTTCTTTAACACACTTATTTTAATCTTAAATTCGAGAGTCCTTGTTCGTATGTTGAAACTCGTGGTATCAAACCACTTACTGCCTTTAGGTTATAATACCAACTAGCTAACGAAACAACTGTGTTTTTCTTAAGGTGCCTGTTCATACTCGAAAAAATCAACAAGGGTAAAA
>NW_026854561.1:0-6046 GCF_026571515.1 Ruditapes philippinarum
ATCTGTTTATATTTTCATACATTTATTACAACAGAAAGTGTCTTTATATGATATATTATACAAACATTTAAACATCAATAATCAAAAAGAAATGAACAAACAATAATAAACTATTTCACTAATGTTTAAAAATAGTCAAGCGTTTGCTGACACATAGCTTTATGAATATCTATTGAACCGCCTTGTTTTACAAACTTAGATTTCAATTTACCGCATGAAGCACACGCGGCTTTTATCATTAATCTTCCGTTTTTTGTTGTAACATATTGAGGATTTACATTATCGGTGTATGTTCGTTCTTTTAAACAATATATTTGTTTTTGTAAACTCATTTATATATATTTTAATTATAAAAAAGGACTCGTCGGTTCCCGCCTGTATTCTATTTATGAAGTAGTATAGAATATGATGGTTCCGGGGGTTTTTGGCCTGAGGGTGTTCTTAAATCAATAAAATGGGGTTTTATGTCGAGCTGTCTTACTTTTTGGGTTGATAGGTAAGCTATGTCGAGCTGTCTTACCCTTTGGTTTGATAGATAAACACTTTTTTAGGCTTCAAAGTGTCCCGGAACCATCATATTCTATACTACTAACTTCTGATAAATATGTTAACTTGTTATTCAATATTCAAATTTGATAACATCATATTATTGTTGTTGTTTTTTTTTGCCAAAACCTGTAAACATATTTAGGATAGACGTCGTTAACATATTGCAATTGATGTTAAATAATTAAATTAATTATAGTTCCAGACCTTATAAATTTATCTATTGAAATTATGTCAGTAATTTCTGAAATGCATGTGACCCGCTGCTGTTTATCATGACATTTTTATTATTTTAACATTCTTCATTCTTTTCACTAGAAAAAATCGCTTTATGCCTTTCTTGTACGATAATATTTTAACATCATCTTAACTATATGTAAAGTATAAAGTTGATTTAAATGCAATTCCTAATGGTCATGTTTTAAAATTCTATATTTAATGGCATTACATTTATTGTTTATATCTTTTTTCAAAACTCGTTTTTTATTGTGATATATATGGAACGAGGAGATCCAAATAAGATACTATAGTCTGTCCCATTAATAATGGAGATGAACTTTTGCCTGGTATGAATTCACAAAACGAGGTTGAAAAAAAGTTAAACCATTTTTGTTAACTAAAAAAAGTTACCCTGGAGATTTTTTAGGTTTTTTCTCTGAAATGTCTATTTTTCTTGTAAAATCAAAGTCTGATTTCTCTACGGCAAGTCTCTGTTGTTTATTTTCCTTAGCCATTTCCCAAGTACTCTTCATTTGAAGGTGAACGAGAGAAAGCACGTGTCATTTTTCTAAAATGTACACAAGGTTCTGGGGGTCGTTTCATAGCTGGATCTACAAGATGTAACATTTAGTTGCGATGCATGATGCAAAACTTAAAAAACAATAATAAGAAACAAGAACGTCGACTTACTTGGAGTAGAAATTGCACTTACTTTTAAGCGGAATAGAATCCCTATGAATTTCGAAATAGATCTTTATAAACGTCACGACAAATTCGCATCAGAAGAATCCTTCCTTGCCAGTTTCTATCCAGTTCCGTAGATCCCATTTCTGAATGACATGACTCATACACTGATGAACTATAATCCAGATGATATGTCTTATTATAAAACATTGTTCCATATGTGCAGTTATCTGTGTTAGCTAATGAAATATGTAAATGAAACACATCATAATTCAGTATGTTCAAAATCCATAATTCAAGAACGGTCGGATTCCTGACGAAAAAGATTTTATTACTTCAACAATAATTTACGAAATATATGACGTAACAAAAATGCCTCGCGCTTTTTATAGATGATTCAAGTTGCGGCATTGAGAGAAAAATAGCGGTTAGGCATATGTAACCTCATACAGATAATTCTAAGCGTTGAAATAAATTTGTCTTGATGACATTTAAAATAATTTTTTATACCTAGATTTGGCAGTAAATGTTAAAATCAAACCTTCTTCTAATACATTAACAATAAAACCTTTCATAGCATTTATATTATTTTGAACTACTTGATAACATGAATCTATGAAAGTATAATAGTTTTTCTGTTAATTCACATATAATCTTCGTTTCGATTTTACGTTTTTAAAACCTTATATCTTATATCTATCCCGCGATAGAATAAATATTGTTTTTAACGCTAAATTGTGAGACGAACCCAAAATGACGTCAGTATTGGCGCCGCCATTTTGAAATGAACGTCTCGTCAGGTTACAACGTAAGTCAACGGGAAAAAATATAATTACTTTTTTTTTAATACTTTTTTACTTGCTATTATTAATGACAGCATCCGATCGTCACAATTCAAGCGACAAATAGATATAACTACAATGAATTGCACTTGATAAAAAATAAAACATTAACTTTCCTGAATGTTTTCTAATAATTGATATAAATCACATTAATCTCAGTCTGTCTGCATATATGTTCCTCGGAGGATCTAGATGTTGCATTTATGTTATTTTCTATGAAACATTAACTCTTGCATTTTCACTGAAATTATATTTGACTACATTGAGCTAAGTATGTAGGATCTGGCATCAATTGCATTTTCATTCAATGACGTTTATTAAATGAGTTAAGTATATTATCAAGTAAAAATTACTCGCTAATTTTAACTACATGCCTTTGCAATAATCGGTGGCATATTGTTTGTTCATACCATCTTTATCTTTTGAGACTTTTTCTCTCATACTTAATAATGCATTATCTTAATTGTAATGTTAAGCAAGTTGAGCATTAATTGACTGACAATGTCAAAATTTTAAAGTTATGACAGTTCTACAATGAATGTCGTGTTGGGCTTTCTTTAGGGATTCTGTGTTTCACTATTTTATTCATATTATTCATTTTTTTATAAATTGTGAACGGATTCATTGATCTTTACCACAAAAGGAAAAACAAAAAAAAATCCCCCTTTTTAATACTAAAATTGTTTTATCATGATAGCAGCACCTGAGTTATACAAGACCTTGTCATTCATACATATGAACATATGAAATATTTCTTTCTAACGCTCCAATGTAATTAATTTCACATTTTATTTTTTACTTGTATAGTATAAAAATCATGAAACAATTTGTTCCTTCGGAAGCATTAATCACAACAAAATTACATGAAAATTGCAGTCTCGGATTGATTGAGTCTGTACATGAGGGATAATGAATAAGTACAACATCCCTCACGCCCCCCAGCACCGGCTTGAGCGGTACTCAATTCTCAACACTTAACAGTACTGGCATCCATAATCCCGAAGGACCAGAAATTATTACAACCCTGAAGTGAAGTACGGAGCAATTTTTTACAGCTTGACACATGCTGTTGTGAAGTATAAAAATCTGGAAACAAAGTGGTCCCTCGGAAGTATTAATCACAGCAAAATTACATGAAAATTGCAGTCTCGGTTTGATTGAGTCTGTACATGAGTGATAATGAAGAAGTGCAACATCCCTCACACCCCTCGCACCGGCTAGAGCGGTACCCAATTCTCAACACTTAAAAGTGCTGGCATCAATCCTGAACTTAAACAGAACTGATTTTATATGTTTTTTTATTCTATTAACAAGTTAAATCTAAAAATACTGAAATAGAATTCTGTGACTCAAATCAGCTACAGCATGAGCTGACAATATGTTTCTTCATGTTAGTCACGTTTTCTGTGATTGATCTTAATATGAGAACCTGGGGCGGTATGAAATTAATTGGATAGCGACACAAATGCCCTGTAATAGAAGGATTAGGAAAATACTCATTGTACCACAGAACTTGATTCAGCATTACATTAAATATGTAGCAAATGTGTAGTATTGTGTTCATTCGCAAGGAGGATAGGCTTACACATTTACCTCTTGGAAAATTTGAGATTATATTGATGTCTTCAAAGATAATGAAAGTAGAAATAAAAACTTGATCAATATAACAGAATGTCTAAAAATAAAATAATTAATTGCTGCATTTCTGTTATTATAGAACGTGAAACAAAACAGACAAAGTTTTCAAACATTCAAGAGAGATAAAAAACTTCAAAAGATGCTTGAAAAAAAATTATTTTGTTTGAAGATAATTCACTGGTGCAAGCAATAATAATATTATCTTTCAGAGAAAAGTAATTCTCAACAAATGTAAAACTTTTTTTAATGAAATATGTTAATTTTATTAAGATGTTTAAGCACTTCGACCATGTTCTGTAAAACTTTGTACTTATAACGTTCTTGTATACACATTTTGTTATATTTAGGAGGGTGTTTACACTTTTTATTTGTCTGGATGTGTAGATTGTAATTCATGCTTTCCAGTGTTTTATTTTAATATATCAGATGATTATATTCTGATAAACCACTAGTGAAATTTATAAAATATAATTTTCACTGTAGCCGGACTATATCTGAATGCGGATGAAAAAGGAAATCAAAACTGAATGGAATAACAGGCAAAAATTAAATGCCGTCATGCGTTTAAATTTTTGCTTCTTTTGGAAAAGCAAGTTGAGGTCACCATACATTATGTTAAAAATGTAACAAAATTAAAGAAATTTAACAGAACTAATTTCAAACTTGTTGATGTGACGTCATGATTGTGATGACGTCACGAAGGAGAATGCGCGACGTTACGCGGCAAAATCAGTAAAATTACTTAAAATCACTTAAAACGCATGAAATAAAAAGAAAATTTATTTTTGTTTACATATAAGATTGAAATAATTTCATTCGTGAACACCAGCTATTATATTTCACTCGTGGCTACGCCACTCGTGAAAATATTGCATCTGGTGTTCACTCAGTGAAATTATATTTCAATCTTACATGCAAAACAAACAAATATCCTCTATGTAATTCATGCCATCAATGGAACGTAAATATTTCATTCAATCGGGTATTCCTTTTGGAAAATGATTGGTTTTTAATGTGAGTAACGAATGAATCCCAATTATTCTCAAACATATTTTATTTTCATTTATTTAAAGAAGAAATAATAACAAAATATAGATTTTCCGAGGCCTATAATGATAGAATGGAAATAATATTCGTTTTAAATGCCTTATACTTTTCTTGCTTTTACGTTTTTACAAATGCTTATTAATGTTTAGAATGTATGCCACAGACTGATGATATTTAAATACCGGTATTAAACTGTCATGAAGTCCGTTGGTAATAAAGTGATAGAATGTTGATCAGTATGAAAACACTTCGTAAACATTCGTTGCGTCTTAATTGTTCATTTTCCCGTTTTTTTTACCGAAAATTACTTTCCTTATAATCAGTTACATTAACGTGTTACACTGAATTGCCTCACGTCATGGAACTAGTTGTTGCCAGAAATGAATATACCTTAAAATGAGTTGGTTTGTTTTAAACGAAGCGTTGAAGAAGTGTTAATTCATACTTATAACATAGATTGATTTGCACCTGAATGTATGCTAATGGTATGCAATAAGCAGATTACCCTTTAAATACCATTATGTATTTATCTTAAAAATTCACTTTTACATTCCGTCAAAAATTCAAGTGATAGTATTAATTTTATGTTTACATAATACTAATAGTATTAGTATTGTTGCATACCCAATCATGATGTCCCACTCCTTTCACCCTTATGTCCACTCCAGGTGCCTTCTGGGTGCCCTACTTGAGTGTGTCGGGTGCCGCGTCCTGTGAACGTTGCCTTTGCCTTGTTGATCTTTATTCTTGTTTTTTTTACACACAAACCTACACTTTGTATTCCACCCAACTACAATTCAGACTAATGAAAAAGGATGCAGTGTCTATTCTAGGACGCGCGATTGCGGGATTCACGCTAATATTTAACAGATCGCGCACAATTCAAAATCATATGCGTGAATATCGCGCATCTATAAAAAAGTTAATAAAATCGTAAATGAATTCTGGAAACAAAGTGATTCCCCTCCGCAATAGCCATAATTCCCCTTTTTCGGCATTTTAAATTTGTTGTTTTGTTTAATTTACACCCCGGAAACCTGAAGGGAGGTAACCCTGTAAGCTAAAATTTT
>NW_026854562.1:0-76182 GCF_026571515.1 Ruditapes philippinarum
TGTTGTTTGTTGTTGTTGTTGTTGTTGTTGTTGTTGTTGTTGTTGTTGTTGTTGTTGTTGTCGTTGCTGCTGTTGTAATCATCATCATCAGCAACATCATCATCATCATCATCATCATCATCATCATCATCATCATCATCATCATTATTATTATTATTATTATTATTATTATTATTATTATTATTATTATTATTATTATTATTATTATTATTATTATTATTATTATTATCATAATCATTATCATCATTATCATCATCATCATCATGATTAATTATTATTATTATTATTATTATTATTATTATTATTATTATTATTATTATCATCATCATTATATGTAATATGATAAAGCACAAAGACTTACCAGTATATCTGTTTTCTCTACCGGGTAGTATAACCGGAAAAAACATCCCTGCTCACTTGAATTGTCCATAATATCCACACATCCGACGGAATATTTTCCCGTCGGTGGCGGAAGATGCCGTCGGATTTTATCCACGTTTTCTTCATTTTCATAGTTGTGATCAGCCTCTTGTTCATATTGATTGTCCCGTATTTGGTAAATGTCTTCGTCTGCATTTTGCACGGTTATACATGTTGGTCGTTTATCAGTAATATTCTTTAATCGTTTAGGAAAACTCCATGACCACGCAAATTTTGTGATATCAATATCTGACTCCATCAGAAAAACACTTTCCGGTCTCTAAATCAACTTTCTGCTTATTTCATACCCAGCACTTTTCAAATAATTGGCTGTATTTATTATGTTTACCTCACTTTGCTATGACATTTGTAAAATACACACATACATGTATCTCACTATCCCCTGGATTAAACCTTTTCTTTTTTTCAATAAGTTCCTTTTAATCTGCAATGTAAATACGAAAACAGTATTACACTATACATGTTTAAACGCGAAAGAATAATAAATCCTAAGTATTTCTTTGTACTTATTGGTCGGCCTTGATCCAGATATGTATACACTTACCTCTGTATTATACTTGTATATTCCACCAGTGAATGGAATACTGAAATAATATTTAACTTGTTTCAATAGCTACGCAACGACCCTAAGTGTTACGGGTTTACAAACTAGACCGATATTTGAAATATGAAGTACATTCCAATATTTTAACATGGTTTAAGCGTAGTGTACATACTAAATTACCGATTCGTCAAAATCAATTTACCGTTCACAAGCTGTAAGGCTTTAAAACTTATTTAAACGTTGAGGGCGTATCCAAATACATATAAAAGTGGTTTGTATACAGTACTATAACCGCGAGTGGGTAGAAACTGTCAAACTTATTATCAAAATCAAAGAAAACTCGTCAAGGTAAGCTATTTTCTGAAAACCTGCCAAAATTGCATTCTTTAGTGCAATGTATTTATATACACTATATATTAAATGAAAGATTTTCAGTAGGCCTACATAATTATGCATACATATTTTCTCATATGCAATTAAGCAACATGTTGCAATAACTTGCTTAAGTGGTGAAATAAATCTGAAAACCACAAAATATGTACACCTTTTGTTATTTTTTTATTATTTTTGTCATAATTTGTTCGTGCGTATCTAGTCAGCGTTACAAACTTGTCGTCTGCTACAAAATGTTATTCTTTCTTATGAATAAATTCCGATTTGTCAGATATGAAGATAATTTAATCTTAAAAATTGTCAACTACATTGTATGGCACTATCAATTGTACTATTAAAAAGGTAGATCGACAAAATCCAGCAGAAATTCAGAAAAAGCGCACAAAAGTCAAATAGATAACCAAAAAATATTTAACACTTATTATTTTAGAAATTACAGTCAAACCTGTAAACAAAGGTCATCCAAATTGGCCTTTACCGAACATGGCCTTTGTATACAAGTGTGTTCTATTTAAAGGTTACTTTGTACCTTTTAATCAGTGAAGGATTTTCTGAATATGGCTTTTTTTTAAATGGTGTGCTCTGTTCATAGGTGGTCTTTAAACACAAGTTTGACTATACGTGTAATATGCATTGCGTCTTCCACAACATACGGTTTATATAATTATATTTCAATTTTGTTGTTTTATTAAAACATATGAAACACGCAAAATATGATATAAAAAACTAAGCACTCAAAACATATTTTAGCAATACTACTACAAATTTTGATTGTTAAATAAGTGCTTCTGCTCTGTAACGTTCAGATAATATGATAACTCAGGATACAAATACTACAATTTTCTTGTCAACTATCGCAGGAAAAGGTTACTTATGGTCTTACTCATGTCCAAAATCTAGATCAGTAAACGTTTAGCAATTAAGCAGTTAAATCACATACGATATAAGACAACTGTTGTGTTTGTAAACAACTTGTTATTGGCCAAATTAATCTATCTGTACATATTACTTTAAAAAAGGTTGGCAGCGTTTTCAGCTATACAAATAAACAGTTTTGTCTGTAGTAGGATCATAGATGGTATCGTGTCATTGTTTTTGTAGACACAGTCGTACCGCACATTTGCCATGTCAATAATTGTCAAATTATCATAAAATAATCACCCCTTGATCACCAAGAACAAAATTACTATCCAGCACCCATTTATACGGAAGCATGGAGAGGACATAGTCGATTTATTTTAATAATCTGTGGGAACAACTTATTTGTCGAAATATTTTTTATTAATCTGTGGGAACAACATGTTTTGTGAGAAAAATCTTTTTTTATTCTGTGGGAACAACATATTTTGTGAGAAAAATCTTTTTTTATTCTGTGGGAACAACATATTTTGTGAGAAAAATCTTTTTTTATTCTGTGGGAACAACATATTTTGTGAGAAAAATCTTTTTTTATTCTGTGGGAACAACTTAATTTGAGTAAAAAAAAATTTTTATTCTGTGGGAACAACTTATTTTGTGAGAAAAATCTTTTTTTAATCTGTGGGAACAACTTATTTTGTGAGAAATTTTTTTTTATTCTGTGGGAACAAACTATTTTCTGCTATATTTTTTTCAATATCTTGTTCCCTCAAGATAATAAGTTGTGCGAACAAATTAATTATGTTGTTCCCACAACATAATTCAACCAATCAAATTCATGCATCTTGTTGTCAGAAAAATGGATAGAGATGTTTTAATTAAACAGTATTTTGAAATGGGTTTGAAGTATGAATTGTGTGCAAATGGCGACTTTTTAAAAAGGGACTTAACTTTGCAGTCACTCTTTGTGGCAATCGCTATTTTGATTGGTTGAATTATGTTGTGGGAACAACATAATTAATTTGTTCGCACAACTTATTATCTTGAGGGAACAAGATATTGAAAAAATATCGCAGAAAATAGTTTGTTCCCACAGAGTAAAAAAAAGATTTTTCTCACAAAATAAGTTGTTCCCACAGAATAAAAATTTTTTTTTACTCAAATTAAGTTGTTCCCACAGAATAAAAAAAGATTTTTCTCACAAAATATGTTGTTCCCACAGAATAAAAAAAGATTTTTCTCACAAAATATGTTGTTCCCACAGAATAAAAAAAGATTTTTCTCACAAAATATGTTGTTCCCACAGAATAAAAATTTTTTTTTACTCAAATTAAGTTGTTCCCACAGAATAAAAAAAGATTTTTCTCACAAAATATGTTGTTCCCACAGAATAAAAAAAGATTTTTCTCACAAAATATGTTGTTCCCACAGAATAAAAAAAGATTTTTCTCACAAAATATGTTGTTCCCACAGAATAAAAAAAGATTTTTCTCACAAAATATGTTGTTCCCACAGAATAAAAATTTTTTTTTACTCAAATTAAGTTGTTCCCACAGAATAAAAAAAGATTTTTCTCACAAAATATGTTGTTCCCACAGAATAAAAAAAGATTTTTCTCACAAAATATGTTGTTCCCACAGAATAAAAAAAGATTTTTCTCACAAAATATGTTGTTCCCACAGAATAAAAAAAGATTTTTCTCACAAAACATGTTGTTCCCACAGATTAATAAAAAATATTTCGACAAATAAGTTGTTCCCACAGATTATTAAAATAAATCGACTATGTCCTCTCCATGCTTCCGTACATTTACTATATTAAATATATACTGTATGTATTTTATAAAGTAAACGGGTGCTGGATCTTGATGATAAAGGGATGATTATTTTATGATAATTTGACCACTATTGGCATGGCGCCGTACGCCTGTGTCTGAAAAACATTAAACAGTCCATAGCTCTTTGGATGAACTAATTTAAGTAATAATCCTTACAAGATGGTCAGCATTTAAATATAACTTTTTTTGTTTGTAAACCTGATTCTTTATGTTTAAATTATGAATATATCACTCAAGAACTGAACCATACATGCATCCATTTCATCTGGATTTTTTTTTTTTGGTCAAAATTTTATTCTCATTTTCGTCGTTTTGAATTTGCTTAGATTAGCTAAGAACTGGCGTATAAAAAGAGTTTGAAGGAATGATATACTCAATATTACATACATTGGAGACAAATGTAATCAAATCATAATAATTATGTTAAAAGAAAGCACACATTTCATTTAAACCCAATTTATAAAACAAAATAATTTTATAAAAAAAACACCCTGGAATTAATATGAAAATGTGAAAATAGAATATAAGACAAAATTTACCTCGCATCGATATATATATATACATCCGAAATTTGAGATTGGTTAAATGATAAACTTATTATAAACTTTCAAATGAAAAAGATGTAACTGTAGTGTAGGTAATGTATATATATGATAAAATAACTTTCGCATTAACCATCAAACCCACGTAAATAGCAACCGCGGTCGGTTAGGTACGGTATAAACAAGTTTTAAAATTCAGACGAGGATAAAAATCACTCTCATTTACAATGTATATACTCATATACCCGTGAAATTGAAAAAGTGATTTTGCTGTATAGATAAATTGTTGCGCAAAGTTTATAACTTTAGTATTATAAAGGTCAGAGTGTATATATCACATTACATTTCTAAAGTGCGTACAATAAGGGCATGAATATTTTTAAATCTTCGTTGGTTTTATTTCACCTACATAGACAACCTTAGAAAATATAATTTAAAATTGATTTAACTGGGGGAAAAAAGATATATATTTTGTTGGTTTTTCAACTGGCGCTACCATTGAAGGCATTTCTATTTAGTATCACAAAATTTAATGTGTTACAAAGTTAAATTGGCATTAAAAGAAAAAATGAGTTATAAGAATGGCAATAAATGTAATATCTAGAGTTTATCTATATTCGTTGGTCCAATCCTGGGAAAGTTTAAGACCGGGAAAGATAAGTACCAACTCTTAAAGTAAATACTTATATTTTGAAACTTCTTTATACGATTTTTTTTATCTCGTTTACCTAATGATGAGAGAAACTCTTGTCAAATAAAGGGGCGGCAGTGGCAAAGTGATTAAGATAGCTCCAATTTAAGTCAACCCCGACACCGTGGGTTCAATTCGTCATATAATGAAAATATTTTAGTTGGATTAGGGAGTGAATTTCAGATTGCTCGCATTCAATTAATTTATCCTGAAGTAAAATTAAACAAATAAATGTTCAGAGAACAACAATTTTACGGGCAACATTTACGGACAAGTTTAGATTAGATATTTAAAGTGACATTATGTCGATCCACGAAAAGATGAAAATGAAATTGCGTTAATATTTTTCTTTTATATATTTTAGGCATATTTATATTTTTCATAAACAGTTTCAAATATGAGCTATTGGTCAATCACTATTATAACAAACATTTTTAAAATGTATAGTCAATTCAATCCAGCTTGACAATGAAAAAATGAGCATAATGTCACTTTAGATAACATATCCAGATATGTCTGTGTCATGAGTTACAATTTAATAAGGCGTGAGGAAAATTTTATCCCTTGTGAATATATGTTTTGTACGTGCCACCTTGAGCACTTAGAATTTGAAAATTCCAATGATTATTGCAATCCGGGACATTATGTCTCAGATTGCCAATATATTTTAAGGTGATTGTATTGGTCTGAAATGCAGGGTCTGAACTATGTACTCCTGGAATTCATATGTCACAGCTCTATTATCTGTGCTGGACTTCGAGGGCAGAATATCTCTTAAGAATAAGGAAAATTATATTTAATTACAGTACTTTTTGGAACATAGTTACTTTAATCTTTTATGTGGGGAAGGGTGGGGCGGTTGATTTTATGAATGATAAGAGATAGAATGTGACAAATTGATTATTTTATATGTTGTTTTAGTTGTTGTTGCTGTTGCTGTTGTTTTTCTATGAAGACCGAAACGCTCAATATAATTCTTCAATATGTATTGACACAATAGTATTTTTAGCTCAATGGTATTGGATAGAATTTTACATTTTCGTTATTTAATCAATGGTATTAATGTACGGAAAACGGTTACTTTCATTTAGACTCCTGCAACAGAACGGGAAATCAGACGGGAAATAAACAGGTTTTAGCCAGTACTCTACAAAACATTTACACAATCGCATTTTATGAGTAATTAAAGAATTTCCTGGAAACAAAATGGCAGCGCATTTCATAACAAGAGTATGCAGAGTAAGTATCAAACGTCACCAATTGATGACATTAAAAAACTAATGAATGTAACTATAAATTCCTTACAATTTGCATGATTTCGGATAGTGAATTTCGGGTAATGTTTAATTACTCTTAAGTACATATTGTTGTAACATCGTTTTTTAATCGTACATAGTATTATAGGCATTTCTGAGGCTTTCATATCATTGTGTTAAGTATATCAGAGTATCAAATCAGTTATAGATAACTGCATTTTTTTCACTTATAACAGATAAACTATAACAATTGAAATCACATTGTTTTATTGAAAGTATTTTTTAAAGTGAAATGCTCAACCAAATTTAACTTTTTTAACTTTGTACATGTATTTGTTTTCTAAACAGCTTCTAAAACAACAGTCCAATGTTTCTGTGAAAAGATTTTCTACATGTATGGCATTGAAATCCCAGGAAACAAAACAGTACACAATTACTAAAGAAGTTGACGGCATAAGGACAATCGTGTTGAATGATGTGAAAAAGAGGTAAAAATTATTATTACAGTAACTGTTGCTGAAGTTAAGAAAAAACCTATTTATTTGCTTAGTTTTGAGTGACAAAGACACTGTTATGGTCAAATACGTATTGGCACTCCAGCTTTACTTACATTGTATGTAGAAAGATCTTTGCTATCCATTATTTCAGGCATGTGTTGGTACCCAAGTTAAAGTAGAACCAAAGCTATCCATATGTAAGCTGGAAAACATCGTTACGTGAAAATTTACAAAGTGTTTGTCTGGAACAAATCATTTGTTTGTTTGTTTTTGTAGGAATGCCTTGTCATTAGGAATGTTAAAGGAGATACAGGAAAACTTGTATAAAGATACAGAAGATTTAAGGGTCATCATTCTCACACACAATGGACCAGTATTCTCAGCAGGACATGACTTAAAGGAATTGGTAACTAAATATTTTTTTTGTTATAACATAAATTATTTAAAGCTACATGATGAGCCAAAATAAATGTATTTCAAGAAATTACACTTCAGAAAATACATAATTTTTGTCTTACTCCATTTGATACCCATTTTGCTGTTAGTTTAGTAAGTTAGAGTTTATTTGATGTAATACAAATCATTACCTTAGTGCTTCAAAAATCTATATAGTTGGACAACTGCCACATTGAATATGCTTAGTATTTGGTTGGTTTTGGGTACCCTCTGGATCACTGTAGTAAGCCATTTTTAATTTACCAGAGCACAGTTAAGCCACCACATCGTTCCTGTGCAAGCTGTTGATTAGTACTAGTAGCTTTTTTTTTCGCAAGGAACTGATAACTTCTGTACATGCCAGAGCAGAGGTACAGTGCAAATGACAGTAGGAAGGATTTCATTATCAATCACAACAAAATTGACCTGCCCCATCCAGGTTGCCCAATTCAGCATCCAATGTTCTACCAATTGAGCTAATGGGACAGTTATATGTTCAGTATAAACTTTTGCATGGAGTTTTTAAACTGTTTAGTGTTGATATTTGTGTCAGTGTCTAAGATTGTGCATGTTATTGTATAATGGACTGGGATGGTGTTTTAATTTCAGACAAGTAAAGAAGGGAGAGAATACCATGCTCAGGTGTTTTCTACATGTACATCTATGATGTCATCACTTCAAGATCTTCCTGTCCCCGTTATAGCTTCTGTCTCAGGTATACTTAAATTTATTTGTAAGTCATGCAGTTATTTTTCAGATAACAGTTATCTACCATAAATTATAGTTAACAGCCATGTGCCATACAGTTAAAAGCTATGTGCCATACATGTATTTGTAAAATACAAATGATAAGTTAGTGGTTCATGTATGACAGAAAGATTCTATAAAAAATGATTAATTTACCGTATATTTATTTTGTGTCTTTATGTCTACAGGTCTAGCCACTGCTGCCGGATGTCAGTTGGTAGCTAGTTGTGATATTGCCATAGCAACAGAGAAATCAGGGTTCGCTACACCAGGGTAATGTATTTATAATCTGATATACTAATATAAACTACAAACTTGTGTATTTTTAGCTTCTTAAACTCTTTCATTCAAACTTTTGAAAGGTATAGGTTGAAACTTCAAACACTTATTTTATGAGCATAATAGGTGGTCCTTTTCCAAGGCATATAACTCTTAACAGGATTTTGACAGAATTATGGCCCTTTTTGAACTTAGAAAATTCTACGTTTTCCAGGCCCTTGTTTTACTCTCAAGCACCGAGAATTGTTGAACATGCTGTCCCCTCCTGACAGCTCTTGTTATCTATCATTTGTGATAATTACAATAAATTTGATAACAAAGTTGTAAAGTATGTTTTGTAGGGTGAATGTTGGTTTGTTTTGCTCGACACCAGCAGTTGCTGTCGGTAGGTCAGTACCTAGGAAGGTTGCCATGGAGATGTTGTTTACAGGAGAGCCAATCACTGCTCAAGGTTTGTCTCATTTCTAATTTAGATGTTTAAAGTGAAGTGCTAGAGAATAACCTGTATTACTGAATTCTCTCTTCCCTTTGGATTCTTTAATTAAGTGCTGCGGGTTGTTAAAGACTTCTTTAGCTTTTGAGTCATATGTTTCAAAAACAAAAAATAGCTATCATTATGGTCACTGCATCATTGTTGTCGTCATGCAAAAATTATAATGTATTGATTTATTGATTACCATGACAAGGTACAGTACTGCTGTAATGCCCCTTTTTTCTAAACATTGCTCTCTCTTTTACTCTCAATTTTGATGATTTAGATTTATGTAGTATAGTTCAAGGGTAATTTTATTACCAGAGGCTCACTAACTAACATATAACTTTACTTGTTTTTAGCTTGATTCTTTGAAGAATAGGGACTCACCAAGGCTTTTGCGTTGCTTTTGCACTTTTGTTAAGCTTTTGTGTGCAAAATGATATCCCCAAAACCACTGAAGGGAATAGGTAGAAACTTCATACACTTATTACAAAGCATAATAAGAAGTGACTGTCCAAGGCCAATAACTATTAACGTGGATTTTGACAGAATTATGGCCCTTTTTAAAATAAGGAAATTCTCCATTATCCAGTCTCTTGTTTTACTATCTAGCACAAAGAATAGTTGAGCATGCTGCCCTATTGACAGCTCTTGTTTTTATAAGAGATTGTTTGATTTTTATACATGTGTTGTTTTATTACAGAAGCCTTACAGCATGGACTTATCAGTCGAGTTGTGCCCAATGACCAACTGGAAGATACAGTAAGTGTTCCTACAGACTTTTTCAGTCTGAAGTCCCCATGAATTAAATGAATTTATATTGTAATAAAAATAGGGCTTCTGTAGCCACATGATCAAGTTAACCAACTATTCTTTGGGAACTTCAGATTCTTTCATGTTAGAATTCCATTAAGCAAGCTATGTAAATAGTTAATTTACTTAGATGCCTTGTTTTTATAACAACATTTAATTATATTTGTTTTTTAAGCTCTTCTGTTTTGAAGAAAAAGTCATGCAAAAATTTTAATGTAGCCCATTATTTTAAAAGGTACCAAATACTTGCTTACCATGACAAATTTCAGTTTTGAGACAAGGGGCATAATTCTGAAATCTATGTTTTTTGAAGTTATGTCCCTTTTTAATTTACAATTTTGGTCAAAATTGGTTATTTAATTGGTAATGGTTGCTGTTTATAGACAAAGAAGTGTTTACATGTTGAATATCTGAATAATTTCAAGCATTTGATTGTATAATAACTTATCATCAGGTATGGACATTGTGATGTAATCTGTTTCAGACAATGAAAATTGCCAGGAAAATTTGCGAGACGAGTAAATCTGTGGTTGCACTAGGGAAAAGAACTTTTTATCGTCAAATTGCTCTTGACAGGAAACAAGCATACAAGTATAAATCTTTTTGAACCTGCTTTTTTTTATCCTTTACTTTTAACGGTGTATTATAGATATGAATAAAGTTAAGATCGACTTTTTCGAAGAAATACAAAAGCTGTTGTTACAGTCATGATACAGTCATGTTGACGTTGTCTTCCGAAAACTTTAACATTGGTCATAATTTTTATGTCTCAATGATTGATTTAGCAGTAGCTCTTGTTTATGTATGTTCATCATGAGAATCAAGTAGAATTTCTCCATGACAATTGATTTCGGGAGACATCAAGTGTAATGATCATTTGTCTCTTACAGCTTATTCAAAAATCATGTGGTAATATTGTAAAAAATTGTTAATTGCTGACAACTTAGCCAGGGAAGCCGATAAGGCAGACGGACGCAAAACAAAAAACTATCAAAACTTTTGTACTAACAAAACGAAACAATTACTTATTTTGAAAGTAGTATGTATATGTAAGAAAGCAAGCACAAGTCGATATGATGGGTATAGTTTAGTTTATATAATGAATATTTTGTTACTATTTATATTAAATTTGTTAAATGCTGATTAAGGAGAGAGTTTCAAAAAAGCTGAACAAGCTTCCTACTCAATCTGTAAATTTTATTTCATGTACCTTGTTATGTAAATGTATAGATTAATATAATAAATGTTATTAATAAATATTGTTTAAACTAAACAATTACACAATTTACTTCTAATGGTATGCACGTAAGATAAGGGGGCGTCCCTGGTCGAGTGGTTAAGATCGTTGACTTCAAACCACTTGCCCCTCATCGCTGTGGGTTCAAATCCCGACAGGGACTTTGGATTCTTTCATGTGAGGAAGCTATCCTGCTAGCTTACAGAACATCAGTGGTTCTACTCAGGTGCCAGTTTGTTCCTGAAATAATCCACTGAAGGGCATCTGAGGTCTTCTTTCACCAGTAGAGCTGGAATGTCGCTTTATGACCTATACTGTGTCGGTGTGATGTAAAACCCAATTAAACATACATATGTTAGTTCAGTTTTCGTGTCAGTGATCACGGTCTTATCACCCTTAAATATGTAATCTTAGGTTAAAGTTCCAAAAAATGTTTTAGATCAGATACATTTTTTATCTTCAGTTTAACAGAACAAGTGATGGTTGAGAATTTATCCTACACCGACGGGCAGGAAGGAATACGAGCATTTATAGAGAAAAGAAAACCAGTCTGGTCACATGATGAGAGCAAAGATCATTGATACTATTTATAGACATGTTTGAAGTTGAATGGAAAAATGTTTTAACTTGTTGCTTTCATTTCATTTACCTATTTTGGTAAATTCTATTGGTAATGACAGAGATTTATGTTACATTTCTGAGATGGTGTACCCGAGATGTATTTCTGTGTATCTAAGAGGTATTTCCGTGTATGTGAGAGGTGTTTTCTGTGTATCTGAGAGGTATTTCTGTGTATTTGAGAGGTATCTCAGTGTATCTGAGATGTATTTCTGTGTATCTGAGAGGTATTTCTGTGTATTTGAGAGGTATCTCTGTGTATCTGAGAGGTATTACTGTGTACCTGAGAGGTATTTCTGTGCATCATAATCTGAGAGAGTTTTTTGTGTACATAAGAGGTATTTCTGTGTCTGTGAGAGGTATTTCTGTGTGTTTGAGTTATTTCTGTGTGTCCAAGAGGTATTTCTGTGCATCTCAGTTATTTCTGTGTATCGGAGTTGTACGAGAAGTATTTCTGTGTACATGAGAGGTATTTCTGTGTGTATATGAGAGGTATTTCTGTGTGTATATGAGAGGTATTTCTGTGAATATGAGAAATATTCTGTGTATGGGAGAGGTTTTTCTGTTCGTCTAAGAGGTATTTCAGTGTATCTGAGAGGAATTTCTATGTATATGAGAGGTGTTTCTCTGTGAACCTGAGAGGTGTCTCATTTATATCAGGTTTATCTGAGATATTGCCAGTTTATCAATGTTCATTTGATGTTGCCAATTTATCATGCAAAGTAGGCGTCAGTGGCCAAGTTGTTAAGTTGGTTCATTTCAAATCACCTGCCTCTCACCACTGCAAGCATTATCAGATTCAATATGTGAGAAAGCTATCCAGCTAGCTTACAGGACGTCGATGGTTCTACTCAGATGCCTGTTTGTGGCTGATATAATGTACAGAGGGGCAATAAGGTCTTCTTTCATCAGTAAATTTGGGAAGCCGCCATTTAATCTATACATGTACATTGTTGGTGTGACGTAAAACTCAACCAATATAAATAAAGAATTAATTAATCATTGTTCATATGATGTTGCCGATTTCAGAGTGAACATATGATTTTGCCATTTTATCAGTGTACATTTGGTGTTGCCAATAGCACAATGTACATTTTGATGTTGCAAATTTAACACAGTTTTTGCACAATGTACATTTGATGTTGCAAATTTAACACAGTTTTCTGTTCAACTCTGTCAATACTTTGATATATGCAATGTGTTTGTAATTTAAGCTCTGATTTTAGTCGATACATGCATTGTATATTGTAAATAAGTGATGCCATAATTCATATGTCATCACCTTAGTGCAATAACTGGTTAACTCCTATAAAATTACGAAGGACTTAACCTGTTACTGCATTAAGGTGATGATGTTTTTTTAATTATTGTAACATTAAACCAGTTGTAGTTATCTGGACAGGGTAAAAATCATTGCAGTTTTAACTATTTTTATCAAATTTTTTTGAAGGTACATGTATTCTTGAATATTATGCATTGTTCTGTGATAAAAGCCTGGTTTCTACAAAATGGTTTGGTTTACATAGTTTATGTGTCAAACCATCGTCTGAACCCACGGTACACATTCTGTATATACAACATTAAATACTGCTATACAGTAAATAGCCTGGGTTACCGAATATGACTGATGACATCATATGCACCTGCTAGCAGAATTATACGGGTTGGCAAAAAAGGCCAGTAATCTACAGTAAATTATTTAACTGTTAATCTCTTCTTTGAGCTTCAAAACATAGAAATACATTATTTAATTAGATTTTAATTGTCACTTAATTTATGACCAGTATTTAATTGTCATTTTATTTTGCACCTTAGTGCATTAACAGGTTAACTCATTTGAAATTCAATAAGAATTAATTCATTACTGCATTAGGGTGACAATATATGACCAATAATGCTCTTTGTTTTCAAAATTATTTTATAAATATAAAAATTCATGAGCAGTGAGCAGACCTCAGTAATGGTGACGTTTAAATTAAAACTGGATGCTATGTCTTACGGTTAAGAGGGTTATGCTAGTAATGATAGAAATTGCCAAGCATATGAAAGTTTTAATCTTGATAAGGTAACATTAAAGCAGTATGCCTCCAAATTCATGCTAATTTCATCAAAACATTGGAAATGGGTTTAAAAGTAAATTATTGTGAAGCGAAAAAAAAGTAACATAGACATTGCAAAGAACACAAAAATCTATGTAAATTACCAAAAAGAGGTCTAAATATTCCAAAATAATCCTGTGTTAGTCATGCAGTAGAAATATGGTGATAAAAACTGCAAAATTAGTCATTATTCACACATTACATATTAATTATAACTTGAATCTTGGATCTTTTTTACTTTTCTTAAATTTGAGTACATTTTTTTCAAGTTTGATTTTCTTGAAATATTTTGGCTCATCTTGAGGGCATGCAGTATCATGGAGTTATCTCCCTGTAAATGTCAATTACTCTATAATCAATGTGTGCCAATATTTGATATGTTTTCTTGTATTTTGTGTTATTAAATTTATACAGTATTTATAAACTAGATTTTAATCATGTTGATTTGCTAGAAATTGTATTGATTGTTAAAATATTTTTAAATTGAAATAATAAAAGTGCAATTATAAAAAACTCAGTTTGAATTATATGCTTACCATGTGTATTTATTATACATCACGTAATTTTTTTACTATATACCCTATTGTGACGTCATATGGCGTTATTTCGATATATTTTCCTTGGAATGAATGAATATCGCCTGTCTGCAATATTTCTCAAGGGCGAGTAATCTGTAAAGACTTAAAAAACGTAATGTTCTAGTTGTCTCCCCTGATATATAAAAAAATCAATGATGAATGGCTCTCTGAGTGACTATAACGCATAGGGTTAAAAATGCCGTTCGGTATGCTAAAAAATAGCACATGTCTCTCTGGGTAGTAATGCATATAAGCAACCAGCCTCCGATGCTATTTTGAGTCATGCACTATATTATTCTGAAAGACATGCGTTATTTTTATAATAACGCTATTAAAAGTAAAAAAAAAAACAATTGAAAAATTTCTCACTAAACATGTTTTATAGTGCATGTATATTTGAAGCTCGATGGTGATGCAAGTACATACCACTAACTTAAAGTTTTTGTTCTTTGTTGTTATCTCCGAGCCTGATTCCTGAACCAGTACTGATCTCGTGTCAGAAGACATGGTTGTGACACCAGTAATGTTCGAAACCATGGTTCGCGCTGTTATAAGGTGGACATTTTTACCGTTTAGCCAGCGTTCCCTTTTGTTATTTAAAATGACTTGACGCAGAGTTCAAAGTCTTTAAATGTCTTGTCTATTGGATATATCAGTTAAAATATAATGTGTGAGTATAAAAGAAATGAAGCTAAAAATGAGAAAAAAGTAGTTACAATGCAAAAAATACAATGTATTTCAAATGAAAGCATATTGCAATGGTAACAACAATATAAAAACACGTGTATGTTATCATTCATAAATAGTTGCCAGTGAATCTATTATAAATAAAACATGATATGTTGATAAGGAAATGATTCTTTCATATTTGTGATCAGAAAAGACAAATATAAAAGGCACATTTTTGCCTAAGAAATGAAGAAATATTCAGTGTTTTAGAAAGGTCAAACATTACTGTAACGTATACACAATGGTTTTAGAGCATGTAAGGTGTTTTTTATCTGAATAAATAGCGCTTAAAGTAAAATAATGTGTCTTAAAATCAATAAAATGTAAAAAAAACAACAGAATTTTACTTCAATACAAAATACTTAATCACTATTAATATACCTAAATGGCAATTGCCAAAAAGCACCTTGCCTCTAATTTCGATTAAAAGGCAAAATGGGACAAAAATTTGTTCAGACCCTTTCCGAAAAATATAACATCAGGCAACTATGATTAGCTCTGGTGTAAGTATACGAGTATTATTATAAGTATCTCTTTTCACTAAAACGATCGACACCAAACATTATAATCTTGATTCAAAAACAAATAGAATCGTCTTTAAAGAGAAATATCAGATCAAACTTTTCTTTTAGAAAAGCGAAATAAGATATATATAGCTGGCCGCTGTACAGAGTAGTCGAAAAAAGTAACATTACTGTTTGGTACATCTCTTTATTTTAAAACAAATAAAGAAAAAATGTTTGATTTGTATCCCTTATTATTTTGAACTGCGGTATAAAAAGGTAGAAGAAAATCTTTGGGGTTTTTTTTTTTGCTGTTTCAAACGCATAAAGAGAAAGAAAAGAGCAATTACGAAAATGCAAAAAAGGATCTCCTTTCACTTCTCATGCAATAATCAAAGACTGTACTAAAAAGTGGCCGAAACTTCTTTTTATTTAAAAATATGTCTCGTGAAAAAAAAGAAATATCGGCATAAACCGCATTATTTTTATTCAGAAACAAAGCGAAATTTCAGGAAAATGTTAACTAATCATTTATTATGATGCATACAGTGATAAAAATAATTCATTGAACGTTTCTCTTTTTAAAAGAAAAGAAAAGAGAAACAGAATTAATGTTTGCAAATAATGTTTACACCATTACATTACTTAAGGACCCCTAACACTTTCTCTTTATCACGAAAAAGTAAAAAAAGGAAATATTGCTCCTAATCACAATAAAAACGACAAAGAGAAACAGTATGACTTTCTCCTTACCACAATAAAAATGACAATGAGAAACAGTATGCCTTTCTCTTTTATCGCGCTAAAAATGACAAAGAGAAACTGTATGCCTTTCTCTTTATTGCGAGAAAAATGACAATGAGAAACTGTATGCCTTTCTCTTTTATCCCGACAAAATGACAAAGAGAAATTGTATGCCTTTCTCTTTATCGCGCTAAAAATGACAAAGAGAAGTTGTATGCCTTTCTCTTTATCACGATAAAAATGATGACACAGAGAAATTGTATGCCTTTCTCTTTATCACGATAAAAATGACAAAGAGAAATTGTATGCCTTTCTCTTTATCGCGATAAAAATGACAAAGAGAAACTGTATGCCTTTCTCTTTTTCGCTATAAAAATGATAAAGGGAAACAGTATGCCTTGAAACAGTATGCCTTTCTCTTTATAAACGATAAAAATGACAGCGAGAAGTGATATGCCTTTCTCTTAATATGATAAAAATGATGAAAAGAAACATTTTGCCGTTCTCTTTATCACGATACAAAAGAGACATCGCACCTTTCTTAGTCAAAATTAAAAAAATATTATCAAGAGAAAACATCTGTGTATGTCACGATATATTTTACAAAAAGAAACAGTATGCCTTTCTGAGTTTCTCTTTATCACGAAAAAAGAGAATGGTTCACTATTGAAAAGGAATGATCAAGAAAAACCGTGTTAAAGTCTTTTTCACGATTAAAATTATTCCCCGCGCCTCTTAATTGCATTAAAATCCGATTATTTTTTGAATGCCTTTTTATCTTTCCAAACAAAGAAAGTCTTTGTAGAATTCCTGTTAACATTTACAACAGTTTAAGGGAAAGAACTCCAGACTAATCTAAAATTGAAGACACCAGAGGAGAGTTAAAATAGACGGGTTCTGAGAATTTTTAAAACGAAAACCAACAATCAGAGGTGAAACGGAACCAATCTGGGGAAGAAACTTATTTATTTAATATAGCCCAAAGAATATATTTTTTATTTTTCATAGAACAGGAATTTGAAGAAAAGCATAAAAAAGGAAAATGAAAACTTTATGACACGTTTGATAATAGATATAAACAAAATAGGACCTTTGTCCTATACAGCATATCCATGAAGAAATGGGTTGGTGAAAATTCCTTGGAATAAGATATTTTGTGAAGCTCTTAAGAATACTTTTTAGAATTCCAACTCAATTACATGTAGTAAACGTTTCCATTGACCTCTATTTCAACTGTGAAGTTGAATTTTGTCCTTCGGAAATAGGAGCGTCGGGAATAGAAGTCTGTGATACGGGGGCCACCTCTGACGGTGCATGAATATCTTCTTTACTCTCTTCGTCCGTTTCTAAAACAGGAGAGGGATGCGTTGGTGGAAGCGGAGCTGTAGCAATTTGCCGTGCTACTTCAGCTGGCGCCGTCTTAACAACCCTTGGTCTTCCAGAATACACTACAGGTCTTGATTTAGATTCCGCCGGAAATCTTGAATTGTCAAAAGAATAGAGACGTTCAACAATCTCTTGCACTTCTTCCGCCGTGCACTTTTTAACTTGAGTCATGCTTTGCCTCGGTACTTGAGAAACCACGGCAGGACCTTGTCTAACGTAGCCCTTTGATTCGGCCGGATGGGAGATTGGATCATAATCCGACAAACGATTGACAATGTTCTGTACTTCCTTTTCCGTGTATTTCTTTTTGTAAACAATTGGTTTCTTTAGCTTTACGAGGTATCCGCGCGAATCTGGAAGCTTTTCCGGGTCACAGTTCGCGTAACGAGGAGAATCGGACAAATCAGAACGCGCACTTCCGGGTATTGTACTCATGCCTCGAACTCTCTCCGGCAAAACTGGTAACGTGCTTTCACGTGTAATGCTCTCTCTCGCAGTACCATAAACTGATGCCTCGGTTAATAGCGTTGATCCTTCGGAACGCATATTTGAAAAAGCGTCTGAATTGTCTTTATAGAATCCATCCGGGCACGTGGAGTGACGTAATGGCTGACGATGAAGCCTTGCAGAGGTCTCGTGAGCTGTTGAGCCCTTCAGATTTAATCTGCTTCCTGAATAAAGACGTAGCGCAACACGTTGTCGATGTAAAATTCTTCTTGCCATTTCAATGTTGTATTGATTCACCGTTAAGACTGTCTCTTTTGGCTGAAGTCGCTTTGCAAGATTTCTGTGAAGTGTCACTTGCATCCCTACATCCGGTACGGTAGGAAACACGGATTTGTAATGTAGCGAATTGCGCATGCTCGACCATCCTATTGGTTCAACCATGGTTATGAATTATTATTGTACGATAATGCAAATCTTGGTTTATTTTTTTATTTTTACGAAGTGGGGTTCTTCAAAATTCAACACACATGTCGACGTCTATCGGTACAGCCCCTAAAATTAAAAGGAAAGGAAACATGTTTATGTTTTTGTTACATCTATATGAGTTTTTTGACATGATGGGACTAAAAATATTTTTTTCCAGATAAATTAATGTACCATTTGATGAAGGTTTAGACCACTAATCTTTGTGCAAAATTTCAGATCTTTCGCGCATTCAGTTTTTCCAGAATAATTATACAAATTGTAAAAAATGATCTAAAATGAAAAGCGTTTAAACGCTTTTCACTCAAATCGGGCAAAGAAAAGCATAAAAATACGATTTTCAATTTATTTCAAAGTATATTTCTTAACTATCTTTGCATATATTTCTGTTTTAGAGTGCCCAGCTCATTTATTTAAGAAATTCAAATGTTATGTTTTAGGCCTCAGTGAAGTCCCTTGACAAATTGATTAACTTGACAAATTGTATGAAATGAAAAGAGTCAATGTATGACAAATCAAATATAAGATGATCCAATGAAAGAAAACATTAATCGCCGATTATTTGCCAATTATTATCATATGTAAGGAGTTGCCATCACAAAGGGAAAAGTACCCGCACATTATAATTACATGAAAAACTGTACATTCTTAACCAGCCTTCGACTTGAACCAACGACACGTAGAGCTGTTTCAACCTTTGAATTGAAAAAGCCACACTAAGAGACTTGAAAGAGGCAGCCGGCTATCCTATATACATACTTTTTATACACATATGCATTATATAACATATCAGAATGTGTGGTATATCATTTTCATCACTATGGCAACCAACAGTTGAAACAAATGAATTTACGCATGTACATTTAACTTTGATGTATTCAAGTAATGGATAAAGATGTCCGGCACATATACATTTCAGTTTCAGAACATGTACAAAAAAATTAGGTACAAAATTGACCAAAGACTATATGATATGATTTTCTAGTACATGTATATGCATGTAGTGTACACTAGTAGTTATATAATTTCATTGGGATCATTCTGGCATAGAAACAAACAGTATATCAATAATAAGACAAGCATCTTCTGAAAGTAAATTACTGAGTTTTGCCATGATACGACCAAGTTTATCATTGAGATGTCGAAAAGGGCATATAATTAAAGCAACGATTGTAACTTTTCAATATTAAAATTTCCCGAACATTAATTCTGAAATTTGCTTTTGAAAACATTTTAAGTTAGCTAAATAATGAAATATCAAGCGTGTATTCATTAAAAAGATCATATATCAGGTTATAAAATATCCTTCATTTAATGGAAATATATTGAATTGTAACAATTTAAGACTTTCATATGAATATAATCAAAAATCTCACATTTTTGTTATACTAAATTGGTAAGAATATATAAAACTAAATTTATAAGAATTTAAAAACACTAATTTTAACAGAGTATAAAAACATTAGAAGAAGCAAACTTCAATTATAAAAATTAATATTAATAACGGACCCACCTTGTTATAAACATAGATCCATTAATCGCATTGAAAGATCTGAAATATTTATCGATCCAAATCTAAACAGTATCTATTAAACATTTGTTCAAAATAAAACCACTCTAGCAATGTATATAAAAATTATGATTCAAAATCAATTGTGATAAATCTAAGCCTGAATTACTGTATACTTTCTGACCTAATACACTTTGCAATAATAATATTAAATTCCATCTAATTCTTCTTAATCCATTGAGATATTGTTTTGTCGTTTTAAATGCACGAAGCTATCCGAATAAAGAGTTTAATATTTTTGTGTGTGTACACTAGTGGTTGCGTAAATATAAACCCGGTGTTTAAACCAATTTAATAACCCCCATTAAGTCCTGTTTTTCATATTCACTTTTTAAGTGCTGAAGATATTTTAAAAGAGAGAAAAAATACTTGACTTTCTTTAATGGGAAAGAGTGGTAAACATTAATTTTAATATTTTATTTGCTTTTTAAACATTTCTGTCAAAATTAAACACAATTTTACCAGCGTCAGAGAGTAATTGATCTGAAAACATGATAGTTTCTGAATTAAATTCTGTCTTCTTTAGCTTTTAAGCATTTTGATCAACTTGAATATGAGAGCTTTTTTGTAGCCTTGAAAAAAGATTTTCAATAGCTAGCTCCTCGTCGTTTAAATTACCAAACTATTGATTCTAGATGAAATTTAATATATTTTTTATTGATTCAGTGCATGTTTCAATGACAAACAAATACATGTATTGTCAGTTGAATCTATTCGTGTTTAACTCTATTCCTCATTTAGTTTTATTTTTTAACTAGACTTAGAATGTGACAGCAGCTTAGCTAGTCCAGTTTGAGCGCCTCTCAATCCAGGGACCGTGGGTTCGAATCTTACACTTCATGTACTAAATCACTTGTACTGAAAAGTTGCCGGAAATGGACTTGACAGTGGCTCAACAACGTAAGCTATGATCGAACTTAAATAACTAGGTTTAAGTAGTATAAATCTATTCTAGACTGATTGAAACTGGTTTGGTGAAAATTATACCAAAGAACGTAAATTGAAAGTAAAGTGTTTTGTATTTCTGATAAAGCGGGTAACATACACGCAAAATCATCAATAAAAAATACCTAGAATAGCACAGGAGACTATTTTGTTGTCTTCTTTTAACATACTATACCTTTTACCAAAACATTCCTCCAGAATATGAAAACAATGTATTTGTACATTTTCGAAGATATACTTGTATGCCATGCTTTTGTTATCCATACACGACTACTCATCGCTAACCCAACACACAACTTTGACATATTGGTGCTTCCCTTCCGAAATCAGGTTAGCAATATTGCTGCTATCATTACGCTTTTATCAATCTTTGAACATTCTGGGTAGGTGTTGTTATTTGTTGGTGTTCCCGCAATTTATGAATATCATTTTTCTATAGTTTTTGTATTTATTTTCCCGCTCAATAAAATGAAATTTTGAGAGACTAAAGTGCAAAAACTTCAACTTGGGTCGCTTAACACAGAGTACAGATTGATAAAATGTTACAGTCGTTTTCTAATTTGATCAAATTAAACTTGTAGGAATGATAGGTAGCTTGCAGTAACCACAGACTCAATCAGAGCATGCAACGTTTTCATTATTGCCGTTTTAGACTTTTTTGGGGGTGATTTTGTTTTCTCTATATTTTTGTGACATCTATTCAGTAGTATCTTTAGGAGTACATGGACCTTCAATAACAGATCTAATAAAAAGCTACAATTTAATATAGTTCTACACTTTTTGGCCGACATGGTGGTAACGTGAAATGATTTGTTTTCACCTGCTTTTAGAGAACATTTCGACTTTGTTCTTAAAAATGGAAAAAGCTAATTGCAAACATTTTTATCTAACGTACTTAAAATAAGGCGCACACCTGTAACACGAGGCTTACACCTGCAGCACCGGACAAAAGTAATAATGAATAAACGTTGTACAATGTTTATCACTGTCATTTTCTAGGAGATATCAGTTGTCAAAACGAATTTTATTTTAAACAAACTTGAAAGGTAAGAATTACTTTGATACATAAAATAAAACATTTTTATCAACATGCACGCTGTTTTCAGAGAAAAAGGTATTACAATTGTGTACTTAAGTCTTTTTTCAAAAATAAAGTCTGGAGTTAAGGAAAATAAGCGAACGTTATGTTAGTAGAAACAAGACGGATCAAACTCCGGTTTTCATTTTAGAAAAAAATGGTAGAAATTATCTAAATCATCAGAAAATAGAACTTCCTTCCTCAAATTTTCTAAGATTAAGCGCATGACTGGAACACCGGATAACACACACCTTTAGAGCAAAGCATCCGTGGTGCTGGGCACGATAAAGGTTGATAACTGCACGTGCGCACGATTTTGATTTTCCAATAAGTCCTGCTCTATTTAAACCAACATTTTTGTAACATTTGATTTTTTTAAGCATGGATTCACAAATTATCGGCTGTGGCTTATGTTTAAAATTCCCCCAACCATCGAACGGGGACCTAATGGGCCCCCATAGTAGAAAAAAGAAATCTGCATAGTAAAAGCTGGCCTTTAGGACCCATTTTAAAATACAGTGTAGGTCTACATTTTAAAGAAAATGAAGTCTTTAGCACAAGCAAGTTAGGGAGTTCTGTATATTAAATTATATTACAAGTTCATTAAAACATCAGTACCTATAGCAACCATACAGCTGGCCCGTCAAGTTATTCTGAAAACTAGACATTATATATGTATAAGGGGTGCGGTGTCCTAGTGGTTAAGGTAACTTCCTCTCAACTCAATGGTCATGGGTTCGAGCCCTACTCTGGTCATGATCATGTTTCCTCACACCAGTACTGGTTACTTCTAGGAAGGGACTCGAAAGTGATTAAATTAATATAAGTTGTAAAGACTTGTTTTACATTATAGCTAAAATAAATATGTTCAAACTAATTTTATGTATAATTTATTTTAACATTCCATAAATAGCACATGTAGTTATAACAAATCTCCTTCTAAAGTATTTTGAATGATCGAATTTTCATGAAAATTCAATAAAGTTTTATGTTCAATACAAACAAATGGTTATTATTAAAACAGCTCTACAAATTTACATTTTAATATAGAGACAAATATTCATAAAAGTGATATAAAACACTCAAAGGCGCTAAGTCGGGAAATTACATAATGTAAAATAAATGTGCCAATTAAATTTATTTTAATGAATTTTAATTTTATCTTATAGACGAAATGTTTTAAAAAGGAGCCTTCATGAAAATTATCTATACTTCTTTTCTTTAAATGTAACATCATCATCATCATCATCATCATCAGCAGCAGCATCATCATCATCATAAATAATAACAACAGCAATATCATTATCAATAACAACAACATCATCATTAACATCATCAACAACACAACAACAACATCATCATCATCATCGACAACAAGAATAACACAACAACAACAACAACATCACACAATCATCATCATCGACAACAAGAACAACAACATCAACAACAACGACATCACCAACATCAATAACAACAAAATCATCATCATCAACAACAACAACAACATCATCATCATCAACAACAAAAATATTATCATCATCATCATCATCAACAACAACAACAACAGTATCAAAAAGACCAACATTGAAAAGCGTTGCAACGCTTTCCTTTTAAATCGGGCTAAGATGAGCACAAAATAGATTTTTCAAATATTTCTTAATGAACTTCTTCTATATTATGCATAATGGGGGTCCATCCGCCTTTTCAGACACTGAAAGTACGGAACCCTTCAGATTTTGCCTATCTTCCTGTTGTAAGTGCCCTGATTGATCAATGTAAGAGATTATAATTTTGTGTTTTTAGGCTTTTGAACCTCGGTGGAGTTCCTTCAAAACCAATATTCATATTTCATTCTTCGTAGCCTGATTTATTTTAAGGTTTTTATATCCATGTTGATAAGCTAAACGCATTTGTTGTTTTGTAAGTGCGACTTACATGATATCCAGTTTACACAATATATACAAAATATACCTACGGTGCCGCAGTGTATGTCAGTAAACTGGGCTTAACAACGGCTGAAATAGTGTGACTGTTATGGGATTGTTTGCGGATTAAATGCTTTAACTGCAAGACATTCACTAATCCATTCCAAATATTTATTACAACGATTTTCTTCTTCGAAAGACTAAAATTAAATCAAGTGGACGTAGGTGAACATGTACTTTTTTATCTGTCACGCTTCAAAACACATTCCGGAAACATTTCCTCATTTACCTTGCTGGAACCGAACTTAGACTGCCACCGGTATAGAGCCAGGCCGGCCTGTACATCCGTGCAGTCTGACTAGGCTCTATACTGTTGGCTAACCAATTTCAAATTTTCATCTCGACATCCCCAAAATCGGTGAAGTACTGTTCCAAAAATGAGAAGCTGTTCACGTCCATTTAGAAAAATCAGCCGGTTAGAGGTCAAGGACAAAGTTAATTTATTTAACCAAAACAATCCTAGTTAAATCAGTGTATGGACTTAAGGGATGACTAGAATAAGTTTTCTTATATTTAACGAAGCTTGCATTAAGAAATGTCAGTTATTTGTTTCCGGCTACCCTTACTTAAATTCAAACCAGATATAATAATAGTTTTGACATATCTACATTTAATCACATCATTGAGAAAGAAGCTTTATGAAATAAAACATGCGCAAATGCGATACCAGGGATGGCGATTCCTTCGTTTTTCTCTCAAATTTGTAAACACTTGTGTCAGCATAAAATGTCAAGTAAAATAAAAGAACATTCCTATCTACTGTTTTTTATTTTGGGATATGTTTTTTCCAATGGTAAAACTTAACCTACCTACTAATTATTTTATTTTCTAACAATTTTCACCATTTTTAAGTTGTAAAACCTGACAAATGCTCATATTATATATTACCATTATATTTCTATACATGTATTACCATTTAGCACTTAATTTAAGAAGTTTGCTTATATTATTCTTACATTTCACATACTTACAGCTAATTTAGTTCCATACGTGTCGTAGTATCCAAATAGTGGGCCTTATTACACCATTGCCTAACTTAAAAACACTTTGATTGTTAAAAGAGAAGTAACAAAAATGATAACATTTTTTAAAATGTTTTCCTTTTTTGCTGCCATGATTGACGTAAACAAAGTTAAGTTGTACCCAAAGTGTATCTTATTTTTCTGTTTTGACATTTAAACAAAACAATGGCATATTCCTATACAAAATCATAGTTCGGGTCACCTGGTCACGGCACCGATTTTAAGTCGGGAGTGTGACATCTAACACCTAACTGAATGATATCTGTTTAACGCATAATTAAACATTCACAAATTAGGTGCATAATGAATGATTTTACTCTGATTTCTTCCCTGTAGAAATATCTTATTACGGCATTTCCTCGGTCGAACCTGTGTTATAAATAACACCTGTATGTATAAAGTCTGTAGTATTGTCTTTTTTTTTCTTTAAGCCTCTTTTAGGCTGTGAATTTTTTAAACTCCTCCTTAAAAATTTACGTTCATGATACGTTGTTATCAGTAAAACTAATTTCTGATTTTATCTAGACTATAGTGCCAGTTGATGGTCTTTTTCAAATGTAAGGGAGATAAATCATGATTAATATTATTGCACTCCCTTTCATATAATGAAAAAATAGCGTTTTTTCAAACATAAGGGAGGTAAATATGATAAACTTATAGTTTAGTGCTATTAACAGTATTCTCCTTTAGACATAATGCTGCTGGTTTCCTATACTGAAATATATACTGAATATACTGTATTATAATGTAAATATACTGATCAAAGGAAAAATTAGAGAGAATTTACCGCTGAACGATTTTTATATCGAGTATAAATAGGCGACGGTACACAGTCAGTATGATGTGTTTTCTTTCGTAGTGTATTCTTTTGTGCTCTTTACATGCAGAAATACAAATGTATGTATCTGTATAAATTTGGTCATATCAGTAAGATATTAATGTTCCCGAGACCTCATAGGAAAACCATGCCAATGAAAACGAAAAAAAGAAGCGAATATAATTATGCTAAAATCATGCCTGATTCTTTGAAATGGCGGGGCGCGAAGCAAAAAACACGCGTATAAGCGCGACGAGGTGCGAACTTTAATAAATAAAACTTCGCCCCACAGGGGCGCGGAGCGAGATTTAAGAAATAAAACGGCGGGGCGCGGAGCGAAAGCACTAATAAGCGGAGGTGCCGGGCGAAGTTTCATTTATTAGATTTGCCCGCGCCCTTGTTAACCCGCAATTTTATCTTAATTTTCGACTTGGGTCGCAAGGCGAAAACATGAATGGCACAAATGAGCAATTATTATTAAACATAACTATAATGTCTTTATGTGTGCACATTGGCGATGAGACGAAGTAAATTAGCCACTGATCGTACTTAGTTAATGTAATGTAATGATTAGTTAATAAAAAAAACTGATTTTCAATGCAAATGTACTGCTAGAATTAGTTTAAACAACGCAAACATCTCTGTTACGCTTGAATTAAACAGAGATTTGCACAAAAAACAGAATATAGCCGCAAACATGCAGCTGTCCTGCACGATCTATTTCAAAATCTCGTAAGATTGTCATATCCCCCTTGTGATGTTCTGAACATAAACATTATTAACATTTATTTACATGAACATTGTCACAAACAAAATGTTTGAGTCTGAATGATTGATATTAACAAATTATTACGCAGTTGTGTTCATGTCAAATTAATCATAAACAATATTTGCACTTAAGATTTATGTTATATTTTCATATTCATGTTAACAAATATTAAAAAAAAAATATGTTTTCAACTAATAAGAATGTTCTAATTAAACAAAGCGCACGGATAATTTTTGACAATTCTTACAACAATCATATGATTATCTTAAAGGCCCATTATGCCCCAGAAATGCTTCATTTTTATTTCTCGAGATCTTTATTTATTTATTTTTTTGTATTCTTTTATTGTTTCAAACAAGTTACACCTTGGCAAATTACCTGAACAGTCTTCTTACAATTATTGCATCTATAGTGATTTAGTATTTTGTATGGAAACCAAAATGCTTCTTTGTAAACTTTACATTTCGCTACTTTTATGATACATTATTTTACATTTAGTGTTACTTTCTTCAGGTAACAAGCTTTTAATATGCTCTTTAAACTAATATTTAACGTTATAAAAAAAACTCATGTTTGAGCTTTCTAAAGAAGCAAATATTTATCCATTTCTGAGGCATAGTGTGCCTTTAATACACCGGGTATCTAACTCTGCAGAAACCATCACCCATGGGGTAAGTTTACTCCAATATTTTTAAATAAAATTATGTATCCATCAGGTAAAAAAATAATAAAAACATATACACGTATTCCATTTTTTTTTTAAAATATTAAATCCTTTTGATTAGAAATATTTGATATTAATATGGCAATGCTCCAATCATTATCTCGTGAAAGTCCGGCAAAGTCCGACAATTTCCATTCATGTTATAGATAACGAACAGTCATTGTAGGAAGCAACACAATATTGTTAATTATTTAACATGACGTAACGTGACGTGACGTAGTTTCAGCTATAAGTAAAAGGTATATTTTCAAGACGCGGATGTTTTGATATTAACCGCTGGTTTTTGTAGCAAATGTTGCCATGATACCACCGTCTATTACCTGTAATGTTCCGGTCACCATTGACGACATATCCGATAGTAAATATAAAACAGGAGAAACAATTTCTTCCATTTTAGCCACACGTTTCATCGGTGTCTTTGGTATATACATGTCTGGAACCGGTATACCACTGTCAATCAAACTTTGAATGTTCTCTGTAAGTACAAGGGTTGGGTTGATCGAATTAACACGTATATTGTATGGTCCAAGTTCCAGGGCGAATTGCTTGGTGATCATATCAAGGGCGGCTTTGGTCATACAGTATGGTAACCGGCCTGGAATAGCTTGTAATGAGGCTACACTGGATATATTCACAATAGATCCGGGTCTTTCGGAGGCAACCATTTTCTGAGCGACAATCTGAAGAACATTTATTGGCCCTAAAATGTTACCGTCAATTGAGTCCTGTAAATTAGCCTGATCCCATTGAAGCGCTGGAAGTTCTCGTGGGGGATACGTTACAGCGTTGTTAATTAATCCGTCTAATGTATCAACGCCATCAAGCTTCCGGCGGATATCCTCCCAGTCTCGTACATCCGCAACAATTGGAACTATTTCTGGATGTTCTGACACTAACGTATCCAATGGTTCCTTAGATCGATTTAAAGCATACACTTTACATCCTTTGGCAACGAGAGCTTTTGCAATCGCGCGCCCAATTCCTCTTCCGGCGCCGGTAACTAAATATTTCTTCTCTTTGAAATCGAATGACGCCATTTTAAATAACGATCTTAAAGCAGTTTTGATATGTGAATATGAGCAATATGTTACAGTCTGTATTTAAATCGAGTGTATTCAATACAAGATATCGGTGTACGGATTACGTATGTATTACGGAATGTCATGCGTAACATCTGGTCACATCATTTGGTCTCGGGTTACAATTATATAAATATCCACTAAACGCACAAGTGTACAGATACATTTAGTTTATGAATTAAAATGTTGAACATGAAAATTGGTGAAGTGTTATATAAATATGTAAAAAAGTGTTATTTTCAAATGGTTTACATCTTTTTGTAAAAGATCTTCTTTGTCATTTTTTTAAATATAATTAAACAGAACGTGCCCAGTTTAACAGGATATTTCAGTGCTTTTAAAGTAGAGTTTGTCCATTATTCCGTGCATTCTTTCAATTTAGAGACCGGTTTGATTAAAGTTATAAGAACATATTAGTGAAATAAAGAAAAGAAGGGTGTAAATTAATTAAAATATAAGGTAAAATGTAAACTTAAATAAAATGTAAAGGAATGTGTTATGTAAGCAATGAGTTATGTACAGCAAAGTGTTATGTAAAGTAAAGTGTAATGTAATGATGTTATGACTCGACAACAGTTTTCCTTAATCTTGATCTTGTACATATATGTAATATCTGGGACAGAAGATTATACTTTGAATAAATTAGAAATGTTTTGTAATTAATTATTCAATATCAGAAGGGAAAACATGAATATTGTATATGGCTGATAATACGAAAGGTTAAATTTGAATGTTTGTATATTCACTCTCATGTCTATATTTAATGTTTGCTGTATATTTGTGTAATGACATATACTGTCTTTGTGCAACCAACCCAGAAAGTCCTTTTACTGGACTTTACAGATTTTCTCTAAGCGTACCTACGTGCATTATTTCAGACACAATTAGAGCTGTAGATTCAATACTTCCAAAAAAAACGTTTTTATCATGAAATAATTTAAAGTTTGAATCAGATTTGAATCCAAAGCTGTGATCTGCGTTTCTATTCGGTTTTGTGACCAAACAGCAACATTTGGAGTCCCTGTAGCCAATGTTTCATTAATGTAAAATAGAAGAAAAAACCCTAAATTCCCTCTATCCTTATTAGGTAAAAATATTGAAATGATCTAATGTACTCAAATCACGCTAAATTGACATTTATTTTTTTTAAAGTCTCAGCATGAATTTCTGTATAAATTCTATATATTTTGGGTTTGAACACTGTAACAACCTCTGTGAAATATTAACGCTCTAAACTGACCCACATGGGTCAAGTATGGAAACCACCATTATGATATTATTCTTTCTAAGGAGAAAAGTTTTGTTCCTGTGACTGCCTAGTGTTTTTATTTTGAGAACATTTACAGAATGATGAATGAAAATTTCATAAAGAAGAAATGAAAATTTCATAAAGAAGAAATGAAAATTTTGCCTGTGTCTCCCTTTAATATAAATATGAACTTCGTTAATATACACAGTCAGTTTTATGTCCGAAATGTTTTGTCCTTGTTTACGGACACACCAAATACATGTAGATTAAAATATACTCTAAACCACCACTTCAAGTCTTGATAATGTAATTTTAATTTTAATCCTTTTCACCTATATCCTTAATACGACAACACGATGACTTTTAATCATTTAATTCTGATATATGTGTAAACATGTTTACTTTAATACTTTATTAGAATGATAATTAAAAAGTAGATCAACTGCCAGTAATCAGTAGACAAAATCATACTGAGTAGGAAATATGTCGTTAGGTTTGAGGCCGAAAATGAACGAATATTTGATGGAGGATTATTTTACCAAATATTATATGAATCTTACCGTAAGTTAGGCTTTTCTTTATTCCGTTCAAATCAAACGATCAAAGACGAAAAGGGTTTCTATAGCACTTTAGCGACCAGACTGTTTATTTTGTTTTATAAAAGATATGTTATTACCAAATTCATTCACAGTGATTCATTTCCAATTTTTGAAAACGATAAAATTAATATATAGATCTCGTACTAAATTAAATTACAGATCTTTACAATACTAGACTATATATATTATATATAGTATTGTATAGACCTGTAATTTAATTAACTGCGGTACTGAAATTATGAAACTTGTTGTTATTTCTTAAATATATTTTTAGAAAAATATATGTGTATATGTTACGGCTTATTTGTATTCAAATTCTGACACGTTTAATTCAGGTATGGTCTTTAATTTGGACTGGTATATATGTTTGTATTCAATAAAATTGAAATTGGAAATTGGTTTCCGAGTTTGTTGACATTTTCTCAATACTCTATCATTAAATGACCAATAACTCTTGCACTCGACCGAGTTGATTATCTAATTACATTCACCCCCGCTGAGATGATAATCCTTGTCATTAATTAAGGTAGCATAGAAGTTTCCGTCTCTACGCTAGAAATATTGACAAAACTCGAAACAAAAGTACCACTCAGTATCCCCAACATGATTTGTTACTTGTTTACTAAAACAAGTGTTAGTTCTGAAGTGTTTATATTTCCTTATAGAGAACTGTGTACACTTATTAAGCATTTATTTTGATGTCGACTATTTGAAGAATAGGGAGAGCTATTATACTCAGCCAGGCATCTACGTCACACTCCAGTTGAAGTGACATGATGCCCTGTAACACCGCACTTTGGGGTCAAACGCACTTTGGGGTCCGACCCCAAAGTGCGTTAAACTTCGCACCGCACTTTGGGGTCCAACGCACTTTGGGGTCAAAATCGAGAAATTGACCCCAAAGTGCGTTAATATGCTACATATCAACGCACTTTGGGTTCAGGGGTCTAAAGGTGTTATCTGAGTTCTGCTTAAATACTGAGTACTGACTTATTTTCGATCTGCAACATTGAAATATTTGAGGTGGAGTTCAAGATGGCGGTCAATACTTTATGATGCTTTAAGTGATAAAAGTTTCATTAATTTTACCACTTGAAATATCTAAAAATTGTGTTCATATAACAAAATTACGTTGGCATAATAAAGATATTTGCATGTTTTTTGTTTTTAGTTTTCATACATATTTCATTTTAGTTTTGCATACATATTTTTTTTAGTTTTGTATACATATTGTTTTTTAGTTTTGCATACATATTTTATTTTAGTTTTTCGCACATATTTTATTTTTGTTTTTCGAACATATTTTAGCCAATCAAAACAGCCTTCACATCTCATAACAGCCCATAGTTGAGTGGTTTGGACACATTTCGGACCATTTTTGGGATCGGCCCTGTCGTTTTCGGCAGGGCAAAGATGATTTCGGCCAACCCTTTTCGGCCCAATTTTTAAATTATAAAAATTATGTATCTTATATAATTATCGGTTTTTTTTATTATTATATACTATAATATTAGTGTCTTTTTGGAAAGGGCAATTGATTGGTGATCAGTTATTATTCCATGAAGACGCACCACTCAACCCCACCCATAAACCAAGCCGACCACTGGTAAAATCTTCGCCCTGCGGGGGATACTCAGATCATGACATTCCTGCCTTATTGCCCCCGGGACGGCCCCAAAACATTAAACACGTTTTCTTTTTAAAACCCGGGCATTCCTCCGGGGGAAAGGGGAGGTTTTAAAAAAATCCTGGTGTATTAAAAATGATCAAAAATAGGCCCCTTAAAAATTCCCCCACTGTTTGAAAAAAGGGTTTTAAAGCTTTTGAAGGTTTTTTAATTAAAATTTTGGGGTTTAAATTCTTTAGCACATCCGGGATAATGGTGCAGAACTTATTTTGCCAGGTGTCCCGGGCCTAAAGGTGGGGGTCCACCTACAGATATAAAAAGGTTTAAAATTTGGGTTTCTTTTCCCCTTTAAACCCCCATGAAGGGTTTTTAAAAGGAAACCTTGTGTAAATTTTAACCCAAAATCGAGCCCAAAATGCAAAAAATATATTTTTTAATAAAAATTTGTTTTTTAATTTTTTTAAAACCCTAAAAAAGAAATTTTGGTCCATTTGCAAATGGGGTACTATAATTACCAGATGGCGAAGAGTTTGAAAATGATGTACAAATGGCGTAATTATCCAAACCTCTACTTTACAAATGGCGTCATGTACAAATATGTACGAAAAAAAATATGTACAAAAAACTAAAATAAAATATGTACAAAAACCTAAAATAGAATATGTATGCAAACTATAAAAGAATACGTATGCAAAACTAATAAACGTATGTATTCAAAACTAAAAAAAATATGTACGACATACAAAAAAAAATATGTACGAAAAAAAAAGAAGTATCCAAAAAATGCAAATGTCACTTTTATGCCACCGTTCAAAAAATCAAGTACAGAAACTGTGTATCCCTAAAATTAAAAGATGCTGCGAAAAATATCCCGTTCTGTCAGTCATTTATTTGATAACTTTTGGTACCATATTGAGCCCATTTTAAATATGTTGGGAATGAAATAAAATGCAGTTAACATTTTTTCCAAAGAACTATAAGTATACTCTATTGCAATGTCCTGGTGAAACATCAAGTTTTTCAATCGGACTATAAATAGTGATTTTTACAAATACATTATTAAGCTTATCAACAAATTTAAGGGTTTTTGTAAGCTCTGCAACAACCGTTCGCCAGAGGCTTTTTTTATGGGAAATCTTACATACTTCTTTAGAAAGAGCAAACATGAATTTTATAATGTTAAAATAATGGTATCAGAGAAATGTAAGATGCTTGTTACCTGAATAAAGTAGCGATAAATGTGAAATTATTTGTCATAAAAGTAGTCAAAACAATGTAGTATTTGACTTCCATATAAAATACTAATTCAATATAACTGTACTCATCTTTTCTCCAAATCCCTCCAGAGGCGTGCATGTCGCGCAGAAGGCACACGGCAGGTCAAGGTCAAGTCATCTTAAGTACCAGAGGTGATTGGTTGACCTGTCGTGACTAACTCTGGAGGGTGGCGCTAACAAGAGCCGTTTTATGTCAACCGCCTGTTTGCAGCCGTCACGGAACTTGATGCTTTTCCGGTATTGTCTTTCCTCCACCGAACGAAGAACAGGACTTAGGAAGATCGGCATGAAAAAGACGTCCCCGATGAGACTACTAGAGTGGACCGGCATGGACGCTGAGATATCGGACATATGGAATTTCCGGCGCCGAGCTAAAATAAACCTAAAACAACAACAACAACAACAACACTGTACTCATCATTGCCAAAAAGCAACAGATGAAAAAGATGGTTCAGGATTTAATGTGTATTTTTGGATAATATAGAAGAACATCAAAATAAAAAAGCTTTTAAGAAAAACAAAAAAAAAAGCATAATGGGCCTTTAAAATGTTATTTTTAACCCTCGGAGGGATCGATACCCCACAATCCCCTCTATACCCCCACTGAGATTTTTACATTATTCTGAAGCTCCGCTCTTAATGTGCGACTACCTAAATAGTTGATATTTTTACTACTGCCTGTACGGACTACTACTGAAAGCCGAATCTACACCTAGTCAAGTTTCTTATATGTCACATTTAGCTAAATAAACGGCTCTTTCAACATATTATCAGACACATATTTGTTACTGAAATGTCTTACTAAGATTACACAGAATTTATACTTTTGTCTATGCAAAGACTATCATATTTCTATAAAATGTGTAAATAAAAAACGGGAAAATAATGCATTTAGCTAAAAACAGTGGAGTTAATGAAAGGTGTACAATCTTTTAAAATAAATGGAAAATTTGAGAAAAAAAATTTAAGCTTATTAATTGATACAAATTCTTTATTTGGTGATTAAGTTGGTGAAAGTTCTTCACTTACTAATCAAGACCATTTAAATCCCTATTGATTCTACTATAATTAAGGGCACATGTTTGTGTCTATTTAATACCCTGAATTTTTGTTTACCATTGGCTTTGACTACAATATGTTATTTAAAACATAATGAACATTCATTCTCTATGACCCCAAAGTGCGGTCTTTTGCCTGATGTTAAAAAATGTATATGTACATGTTTAACGCACTTTGGGGTCGAAATTGAACCCCAAAGTGCGTAACGCACTATGGGGTCGGACCCCAAAGTACGTAACGCACTTTGGGGTCGGACCCCAAAGTGCGTTTGACCCCAAAGTGCGGTGTTACAATGCCCAATTCAGCGATATCAAGTTCACAGAATTGACTATGTATTTCAAAAGAAATTATGCCAATGCTGAAAAAGCAAAATAAGAAAAAAATTGTATACTGTATGGAAAATTTAACTGTTTTTTTTTTTTATTTAGTTTATTCTTACGAATGAGCAAGCTATGTATAAATGAGTAAATCTATGGTTCAATTGTGATTTATATATACAATTCTAGAATTCATAAATTGTTTAAAAATTAAGAGTGTTAGATAATTCAAAATTATTTATGGAAATGTATCTTATATTTTGTACTTAAACAATTTAATTTGTAAATCAAACTATAATGTATACTTTTTTATATTCCTTACATTTGACATTTTGTATGATGGTGTACTTAGCAAATGTCTTAATCACTCAGTTCAGCACTATTAAGTGTTGAGAATTGAGTACCTTTCCATTATCCTTCATGTACAGACACAATCAAACCGAGTCTGCATTTATCATGTAATTTTATTTTACTGTTTGTGATGCTTCCGAGCGATCACTTTTCCCAGATATTATGTAAACTTTCTGATTGTTGTCTTTAGTTATTGCATCTCCTATACATTTATATTATTGCCACCGTTTTCTCCTGTAACCACCGGTGCTTTACCACCCGTTACATTTGGTATTTCTGTAGTGTGGTTTCTCTATGGTTAATACTTATCTTAACTTTAGATTAGATGCATAATGAAACTGTCAGGTCCCTAGATGTTTCTAAATAGGTTACAACTGTTTTGTAGGCAACTATCTTTCGCTATGATTTAAAATAAGTATTTGTCTGGTAACGTTGCTTTATTTACGTCATTTGCTAGAGATATCTGGCACTGTTTGTTTAATGATAGGTCGATTTTTTTATTTCTTTAAGAACTTTTTAATCCTGTAAACCTTTTGTATGTTATCTAATTAAGCATAAATTGATTACAGTTTCAATTATGGGGTGAATGCTCGCTTTTAATTTTAACTACATTATGCGAGTATAAAATAAGAGAAAGATTGAAACTTGTAAATTATTCAATATTTGACTGAGAATATATGATCTTTTTGGATACAAACCTGAAAACATGGCTGAAGCGGTATGTGTTTTTATTATCATCAATCTTTTAACATCTTTAAGGCTAGTTGCATGTTTATGTGTTGGTGTGTGTGTATGTGTGTGTGTGTGTGTGTGTGTGTGTGTGTGTGTGTGTGTGTGTGTGTGTGCGTGTGTGTGTGTGTGTGTGTGTGTGTGTGTGTGTGTGTGTGTGTGTGTGTGTGTGTGTGGAGGGGGGGGGGGGTGAAGCGGACAGGGGGTGCTTGTGGGCGCGCATGTGTGTGTGTAGTATACATTCAAATTTCATTTTTTAGACACTCTATATGCCTAGGTCACAAATAAAACGGGCGCCGTCCGATTAAACGATTTTTATAAAATCGGCAGATTTTTTGATGTCGTGGACGCCGGTCGATTTTAAATCTGATACCTTGCGTGGTCATGAATGAAACAGTCGTCGGGCGATTTTTGCCGAGTAGATTTTACAGAAAGAATTGAACGGATCAGGCGGTCGCCGCCCGATGTCCGTACGGCGCCTGTGCGATTTAAAAGTGAATCGGACGGTTGCCGCGGGGGCGCCGGGCGACAATGACTTTACATTTATTGTCCTAGATAAATCAGAGAGTTGTAATTATGCCAGCAAAGAAGTCATCTGCCAAAGCCTAGGGAAAGCCAAGGAGTTGGTCCGTGTTGTTTACAACGAGTCACCAACGACCAGTATCGAGGCCGTAGAAGGCGAAAATCAATCAGACATTCGCATGGACATTGAAGAAAAAATTCATGTTTAATAGTATTCAAAAGAAATTCACAAATATATTTTTGAGACAATTACAACTTCTTCAAGCTGAAATTACAACAAACACAAGCAGCCCGGTCGCCGGATGACAAAACGATGACCGCCCGGTGCCTGTACATGAATCGTCCGGGTACCAGGCGATAATCGTTTGACAACTTGTCTCTATTCAGGCACCGGGTGGGGCCCGGCCGATGTCCGCCCGGACGTCTTTTAAATCGGACGCTGTTTTAGTAGAAAAAAAATCGCCCGATCAAAAAAATCATCACCAAGTCGCCGCCCGGCGACCGAACGATGTCCGCTCGATGATATTTATACTCAGTGACCCCAAACAATTATCGTCCGGCCGCCGTTAGCTTTTAAGTATTACTTAAAACTCGAAGGCGCCCGCCCGATGAGCAAAATTTTCAGCTGCTGCCGTCCGATAGTCACTGCCGCCGGACGGACGCCGGCCGATATTGCGATTTTTTGGAGAAACAGACGCCGCCCGGCGGCATTTTTTTTATTTGTGACCTAGGCTTAGCGATTTATTTGCTGAGAAAACGGGATTGTTCTTTACTGATTGCATGTCCATTTGTCTTAACTAGTTTCTTCAATACAAATGTACAAAGAGCTATGAGACGACATTCTGTAAAGCAGGATATTGTTATATCCATTTAAGCTGTTTAGGTTTAGTCAAGAATTCATTATAACTTCAAGTCATGTTGCATGTTCCTTTGACTCGGGCTCTGCATAAATAATTAATGACAATATCTTCCCACGTATCGTTAATAGAATCTGGTGACATTGATCAATTTATCAAGCTGGCTAACAAAATAGTTGGTGGTTCAAACAAGAGGACCGTTCGCTTCTGTTTATGTGGTGCCAACGTCAATAACTTATCAAAACCTTTAGATTTGTAATGGATATTACCCCTAAGTATTTTTCAGTAACAGTAATACTCTCAATCAATTTGTTCAAATGTTATTATGCTGCATGCATGCTCAAGATGAGTCAAAATAGTTCAAACTAGAGAAAAAATGTACATGAACAAACATTTTTAGATAAGTAAAAAGCAGCAATTTTCAGAATATTTTCAGTGCATGACTACCTTATTTTACTACATGAATTGTAAGTACATTCACAATGTGTTATTTAATTTTTTGTTCACTTCACAGTGTTTTACTTTTAAATACATTTACAAAATATTAATGCTATTAATAAATGTTGAGGCATGCTGCTATAAAATATCATTTTAATATCAAGGCAAAAACCTCTTTTTACTCCAAGACAATATTAGAGATATAAATCTTTGTTGCTGACATAATTGTCTACTGTCATCTCACCGCCTGCTTTCCGATGATTTGTCACCCCATACTTCACAGTCATAATTGCAAAATATTATGCTGGCAAACTTATCGTTCTTACCGCCGGGTAAATCTTTGCTTGCAAAACATTTGTGTATCTTACTTTTTTCCCATATTCACTTCTTCTCACTAAGGTCACAATCTGCTTGTAATTTATTACTTAAACTCCCGAAATAAGTTTATTTTTATTATAAATATTGCATTTTGATCGCTGCACACAGAAACATCAAAATGAACCTGTTAAGGGACAAATCGCAAATTGCCATTATACAGTTCGCCAAAATTATAAAAAATGCATTTTTCATTTGAGTGTTTTTGCATTTCTTGGCTGTCATATTTCCTGTCAAAAATGCAAATTGTTATTATTTGTTGCCTTTATTTCGTTAGATTTGCATTATGCATCACGTGCACAAACATGTATCTGCGTCACTTATTGATTGTCTGAAATATACTCGTATAAATCTAAGTCCCGGCTCCCGCATTGTTCATTTAAAATATTTACGCTTTGTAGATGGAAGATAAATTCAAAGATAAGGTCGTGGCAATAGCGGTTTTTTTAATAACCTGCACAGTTGTTCATAATTGAATTTTCATTCTGATCCTTAAACCGTGTTAGATAAAAACGTTTAATAACCATTGAGAAAGTTAAATTTATTAAATCAGAGATATCGACAACTCCTTGGTCTTTTGTCGTTCAGTGAAACTATTATATCAATACAAATAATACACGGATAATAAATAAAGTACTGAATAAATACCGTGTTCATATGAAGGAAAGAATTTTATGAGATTTGGTGAAACGTAGGCCATTTAATATCATTATAATATATTTATATAGCAGTGAACTTGCTCAAAAATTTTAGAATGAGAGGGTCTGTTGTTTGACGATCTAGGGTACTTGTTAATAAATTAAATGATGGATAAAAATAATGGAAGTCAGCAACCGTGTAGTGATTCCGCCAGTGACTATCATATCATCAAGAACTATTTCAATGTAAGTACATTTTTCTTGAGTAAAATAACATCGCCCGGATCTCTGGGTCACGGGCGAAATTTGTGTCTAAATATGTAGTCTTTAAAAAAATTATAAGCATGGCATGTAGTTGAAATATTTTTCTTTGCTTAAAGCTTCGTGATTTTTTTTTTGTTCAAATGAGTTTTTCTCGTTAAATAAAGATTGTTTTATTATTATTATTATTATGATTATGATTATTATTATTATTATTATTATTATTATTATTATTATTATTATTATTATTATTATTATTATTATTATTATTATTATTATTATTAATATTATTACTATTATTATTATTATAGACAGACAGACAAGCATACAGACAAGCACGCACGCAGAATTTTCTCATAACCGAAGACAAAATTATAAGTGGAATGTGAAATTAACTCTTTTTAGTCGTTATGAGACGTTATTTAGTAGATCTGTGCTGCAATTGATGGGACCCTGTAAAACATTTCAAATATGAAATAATACGATAATGTTATTGTCACAAATTAAAGTTGGTTTTGTCACTTTGGTATAGACTTTATTAATATCAAAAATCTTTTCTACAGATTTCCTGATAATCGTTTAAACTTCCTTCTCCGAAACGATACTTTTTTTCTCGGATTCCACCGTTGAGCCAATGAAAGCATTTAGAATTTGTATGCTTTTTAATAATGATATAAGAGTTATCATAATTTAAATTTAAGAACATGAGAAATCGCCTTTTATTTCCTTCCGTAAGTTATAAAAAAATATTCCATTATTTTAGCTTCTTATTGCTTTTGTAAAGTTCGTCTTTTCATTTTTCCCTGTAACAAATCAGAAACATGTTTGTAAAAAATCATTAATTGTTGGAAGAATATATGCTTCCTGTGTATCAAATGAAAACCAAAGTAATTATAAGTAAACTGGTACTAGATTTATGATATAATCCTTTCCGCTGCATTTCCCCTTTTCGAGATTTATCTGTTTATTTATCTTACATGAGATTAATTTTGATTCGACAAAGTCTTCTTAAACCCGTATTATTACTTTCATAGAAATATATTGGATTATCGGCTTTTAAATCAGATTAGAGATTATCTGCAATTGATCCATGACGTCATTACCCGCGCGGGAAACTTAATAAGATATTTATAACATATCGTCTGCTTATCAGAAGGGAAAATTGAATAGAACGTGGACTAGATATTGACAGGGAAACATTTATCTTAATTTCTATCTCGTTTCAATGGCCATATTACTTCGTAATAAATGATTAGTTCATATTTGTAAAGCTGTAGCCCGTGAGAGGAATACTTCAGGTGAAGTATTTTATTTCAGACCTTGTGAAAAGGTTCTCAAATAAAGAATTTATTTTCATATTGATCTTTGACTTTTTCCTCATTTTGTGTTATTAAAACCCAACAATGTCATATATAAGTAAGCAACTATGACGTAAGGACATATCAGGTACTCTCCAATAATTAAGATAATAATTTATAAAGCACGTATTCTATTATAGCATTTTAATTTATAGATATATAATATTACTAATGATAGAATTTATTAAAGTTAATAAATTAGTGTATTTTGTAAAATTCATACCGTTTTACCGCAGCTCCAACCGTTTAATTTGACTATTTTCATGGAAAAAGTGTTGTTTCTTTGTTGTGTTTTTTGTTTGTTTGTTGTTTTTTTGTTGTTGTTGCTGTTTTTTATGTTATTTACAGTGTATGTCCAACGTTGAGTTACGTGAGAAAACACAATGCCATTTTTCTGTCGTCTTCCATGCCATTCTACCAGTAATATATAAAGTTAACAGCACTTTCCGTTCAAAATATTTTATCTTTAAAGATAATAATATTTCTTGAAGAAAAAAAAAGAATTATTATAACACTTCTTTTTTTAACAATTTGCATGAAGATAACAGAAGTAAATTGTTTTACTTCTAGCATGTAACACATATTGGAAATGACCCTCAAAATGAGAAATATGTTACTAAAGTAACATATACGAACGCTCACGAGTTGTATTATGGTGAACACATTCCCTGTTTGTGGGTGTTAACATTAGATCAAACAAGACTAAATTCTCTTTAAAGATGACAAAAAAAACAATACAATACAATAAAATAAAATAAAATACAGTGTAGTGTAGTGTAGTGTATTGCAGTGCAGTGCAGTGCAGTGCAGTGCAGTGCAGTACAGTACAGTACAGTGCAGTGCAGTGCAGTGCAGTGTTGTTAAGTGCAAAGCAATTCAGTACAAATATCTTTATTGCAAATAAACCATTATAATATTCAATGTTTATAGCAAACACGCATATTTATATTTATGAAAATGAGATCAGATATGTCATGAAAAAATAACAATTCTATTTCCTTAAACGTCTTACATTAATAAGGAAAAAAGCAGGATGCACACGAATTAAAATTATTTTATGATTATACATTATCCCAGCTATTCTCTCTTTATAAGCAAATTGCAAAAAAAACGAATCGAAAGATAAATTTACACGATGTTTTGCGATGCGGGTCACAATCCGATTATTAAAAGCGGTCATGAAATCAGTGAATCGGTCTTTAATTTAATTGTAAGTACATTAAGCGGATTATTGAAGTGTCAAAGGGACCCTAAGATATTTTTTTCTTATATGACCTAAACTAATTTAAAAAGTCAGTGTCTTAATAATTTGAAAGTCTGGAAAAAAAACCTTCAAAGTAGGACATTATCTGAAAAATGATATTATAATAGCCATTTCAAATGATTGAAAAATTGAAGTGCAATGATCAGGATTATCTTTAACATCTAGATAATTGGCATGAAAGGTATTCGTGTGCAAAACTAAAACTTATTGGCTAAAATATGAATTTGAAACTTTTTCTTATACGGATATGGATATATTAATATGTGACGATATTATAAGAGGGACAAAGTTGATGGATTGTGTTTTGTGTTGTGTGTTTTTTAACTCCATTTTATTGTGATTTTTTTTTTTATTTTAAGTTGTCATTTTTTATTTTTCAGTTGTCATTTAAAATTGAATCAAAGGTGAAATGTTGTGGGTGTTAATTTCGGACGAAGTTTTGTATTCTAGATTTAAAAACAAAAAACTATGGATATTATGACTGAAATGACAAGTTTGTACAAACTCGTGGTTTGATGCGCGGTAAATGAGCGTTGTTTTTATCATGCATTGACTTTATATATACATTGTACTTCAAAATTATCTAATCCCTAGATAAGATAGTATCTTTAACCACACAGGGCGAAAACAAATAATCTTTTCAGTTTTTATTTGGGGATACAAGGCAGAAAATGTTAAATCAAATCTAACCTCACTGTATCTAAAAGTATTTATATAAACATTTTAATATCCTCAAATTTACACCGGTATATTTGGACTTATTAAATTAAGTAAATGTTTCATATTTTGTATTCTTGTCACAGTTTTCATTTGCCATGTAGATAAACTATCTTTGCTTCGTTTGCTTTGTTGACATTTGGTATAATTGTTTTGAATTAGTATCTACAAGTATGGAAGTCAAAATACTGTACATCGTTTACATTTTGCTACCTTAACTACACAATACTGCACATTCAGCGCTACTGTCTTCAGCTGTTAAACATATATTTTCATTTTCGATTTAAATTTGAACTTTTTACCCAGAACGGTATAGATACAAGGCGCGCATCAATATGATATCAATTAGATATAAATTCTATATCATACCGGTGAAATATAAAATATAAATAATGTATACATATGAAGGGCTCTAAGTTAGATACGCCACTAGTGCATTAAATTACATTGTTATGGCAATTTTCAATTGTGTTGTTTACCTTTTGGATCAGAATGGAATATTTCTGTCATTTAATACATTCATAAATATTATAACAGGTAGGGCATTGAAAGTATAAAAATCAATGTATAAAACTCGACTACCTCTTGTAACAATTCAATAGACCTGACTATTAAAATCATAAACATATTATCTATGATAAATTTGAGTAGCGTGGCCTACCATTCAACATTTCACCTTTTTTTCTGAACTGACTGAAAGTGACAACTTTTAATGCAAAAAATATACATATAACTTTAATGATTTTATCAAGAATATGAACGTTCGTGAATAAAATGAAATTGGATTTTAACAGTGGACGTCACTGGACATAAAGCAAATTAAAAAAGACAGAAAAAATAACGAAAATAGAACAAAAAAAAACTTTAACGGAAATAGAACAGAAACTAAAGGAAACAAATGGCCTCAAGTGACTTTAATGACTTTAAGGAGAAAATGTCAAACCGGAAAAGCTCGTGCACGGCGTCAAACGTGTACGAACAACGTGGAAAAGGAAGGAGACGTTCCTCTGTTATGATTGATTATTATAGGGAGAATTACATGGGTGCTGAGGTAAAAAAATATCAAACTAATATCACTAAAATCTTCCATTAATATTGTTTTCTTGCGATACATTTGCTTAAGCATCCTTTCTTTTTTTCTTCTTTCTTTCTTTCTTTCTTTCTTTCTTTCTTTCTTTCCTTCTTTCTGTCTTCAATTTAAATGAATTTTGATTGATTGATTGGTTGATTGATTAGTTGATTAATTGATTGATCGATCGATCAATCGATTGATTGATTGATTGACCGATAACTAATGAGTCTTTACATTTTTACTACATACTTTTTTTCGAACGTAATGACACTTTCAAGAAAAGAACATTATAAACGTAATTGTCTTATCTGATATAGCGATAAGGCATAAATGTTTATGTAGTGTTCCTATGAAAATGTTTTTCAACATTTATCGAAACACTTCACATGCAGATAACCTAATGTATTTAGAGAAAGATATATCGAGAACAAAGACAGTGATCTATGTGCGGGCGTCATTTAATGATCATTGATCTTTTCTTAATGTGTTTGTAAATTATTGATTTGGTACACACAGGCCCTTAAGATCTTCCTTGTTTAAAATAATTTCATATCTATTTGGATATTCTGCAAGTGTATATAATGTCCGCTCACATACATTATGTCATCTTAAATATATATATACTGATTATCAAAATACAGTGAAGCAAAGCAAGCGCGAATTTCGTATTTAACATTTTTCATTAATTTCTTAAAAGCTCTTTAATTTTGGTGTACTTTTATAGTAGCCAAAAAGTAACTATTGGCCAATTACCTGAGCCATCTTTATCTCCTGTTAGTAAAGTTACAGTGAATTTGTGTTTTGTTTGGAAATCAAAATACCTCTTTGTTTACATTTTGCTACACTTATGACAAATTATTTCACATTCATAGTAAAATTTATAGTAAAAATCGATTTATTTCTGATACATAATTTGCCTTTAACAAATGTGTGAATGTAATTTTATTATTTTCACTTTCAATTTTATTTCATATTTTACTGTTACTTTATTATTATATTTTTACAAATCTCTTACTGTTATCTTACAGCTATAATTTTACAAATGTCTTACTAAAGTTTTACACATGCCTTACTGTTAGTTGATTACTATAGTTTTACAAATGCCAGATTCTTATTTTATTACTATATTTCTACAAATGTCTGTTCCGATATTTTTACATATGCCACACTATTATTTTATTACGATTTTTTTTTACCTAACTGTTATTTTCTTATTATATTTTAACAAATGCCTTACTGTTATTTTATTACTATATTTTAACAAATGCCTAATTTTTATTTTATTACTATAGTTTTACAAATGTCTGTCATATGCCATTCTATTATTTTTTTTACGATTTTCTTTACAAATACTTAACTGTTTTTTATTCTAACTATTATTTAACAAATGCCTTACTGTTATTTTATAACTTTTTTTTTTTTTGAGGCCCCAACTGGGTAACCCCGTTTATTTTCCTCGTAATAGGTCTGAAGGGGTCGAGGGCATCCCCATCATACCTTACATGTATTGAATTCAATCATAATGTATATATCAATCAAGTCATATAATCATACAAACAATTCAACAAATATATCAAACATATCATATACATTATGTCATTATGTCACATTTCATAATGATTAAAGAGTTAACACATATACATGTAATTAATAAGATTAATATTTATATCATTTATTTAGTTTATAAAACGCAGAAAGAAAAGCAAATTTATTTTATAACTTAATTTTTTAGATGCCGAACTATACATGTATTTGTACAAAAGCCTTGCTATTATTCTGTTAAGTTATCCAATTCTAAATAAAACGTGAAAAATGACAGTCTGACAATAAATTAAATTAAAGAGCATATCTATAATTACTTTTCTAATTTGATTAAATTACAATGCCGTTCTTTATCATAATATAGCACAAATGGTGTCTTATCACATTATTTTCCATTGATTGTTTATCTTTTGATAACTTTATATGCAAAATCTGTTTGAACTAGGATTAGCCCAATCGAAATTTTTACTGTATTGTAATCCCGAACGTGTTTAGACTACGAAAAAGTTATTTGCTTTATCTATGTGTCCCTTAAATATACATGTATATCAAAGCAAAGATTACTTATGTATTTATAGCATGGGAACCATTTAAGACGACATTACTTATTTGTTATAATTAAAACATTCATTATTGATTGTTGTTTTTTGTTGTTGTTTTATATCAAATTTGTAAACCGTAAATTAGTGTTTTTGTTAGCGGAAGTTTATAGATTTGATGGCTTATTATACTGAAATTTGGCGGACATTAGAATTAAAATCGGTTGTGAATCGTCTGCATTTATTGCCGTGTTTATTTGACTCTGTGACACTTATACCGCTTCCGTGTTCTTGGATTTAGAAAATGGTGTGACACTTTATCTAGGCATTATTTATTGAACAAATCGATTGGTTACCGATCGTCAAGGCAAATAAATTTAATCGCTACATCTGGAACTTGTTTATAGACAACTTTACGCGTGGTAATTACCGCCAATTTCTAACCGTTTCCAGGAGACCCGCTGATAAATCACGTGCGAAGAATAGCAGACGACAGTTAAAGGAAATATAATGTGCTAGCGTTCTTTAACATTAAAGTAACCATTTTGTCAGTGGAATTATATTTTGATATAGTGAAAATGTCACTACAGACTCTTAGGGAAGCTGCTAAGGTGATTCGCTTTTTAGAGAATATTCATTTTTTATCACAATTTTGTTATAGATTTTTTAGAAATTGGAACGTTAATGAATTATTGAGAAATAATTATGGTGTTTTTTTAATCAAATTTACGGATAGTATGGATGGTGAAGGAACAGGCTAAAAAAGTAGTTATATAAATTCTATTTTTCTTTGATGTATTGAATTTTATTTTGGACTATCTTTTTTATTTGTCAATGCTTGTGGATACAAAAGCATTACTTAACTTTTCAACAGAAGTATAGTTACAATAAAATTGACGTTGAATAGCTTTTTTTATCTTTTTTCTTTCTTTCTTTCTTTCTTTCTTTCTTTCTTTCTTTCTTTCTTTCTTCTTGTTCTTATCTTTCTGTTTTCTTTCTGAAATATTTTTTGTACTAGAAATAAAATTTCACAGAGTCTGCCTATATATTTTCCATAAAAATAAAGATAGCATAATTTCGTTTTAGAAAATGTACTGCGTTGCAGTTTTCTTGAATCTTACTTTTTCGGTGCATATTCGGTGCAAGTACACCGGAAATGGATGTACACTTTTCTAATTCTAGATAAAATATGGCATGCATCTTAACAAACATTGTGTACAGAGTTCTAAGGACAAAATGTGTTAATCAAAAATTGGTCTTTATGAATAATTGATAAGCGTTTAGCATCAATCCACGGATGAATGTATATTAATGGTGATTTATTCTGTAATTAAACTACATGTACAGGTCTATACATGAAATTGTTTCCCGTCACGAGGTTGTGCTTACATTTTATAAATCAAAACTGCAAATTTGAAAACTTTGCTATTATTTTAAAGTTACACATGCCCCCACATTTGTAGGGTAAGGGCTAACACATTAAAAGGGTAAGGGATAACACATTTATAGGACAAAGGCTAACACGTTTGAGGGCAAGGGCCAGCACGTTAGTGGGGCAAAGGCTAACACGTTTAAAAGATGAGTACCTAGGATTCCCAGGTAAAGGGTAAAGGCTAACACTTTTAAAGGGTAATGGCTAACATGTTTAAGAGCAAGGGCTAAGCCACACGTTTAAGGGTAATGGTTTACGCGTTTAAAAAGGTAAAAGCTAACATGTTTGAGGGTAAGGGCTAACCCGTTTGTAGGGCAAAAGCTAACACGTTTAAAGGGTAAGCGCTAACAGGTTTGAAGGGCAAGGGCTAATACGTTTAAGGGTAAGGGCTAACTCGTTTGTAGGGCAAAAGCTAACACGTTTGAAGGGTAAGCGCTTACACGTTTGTAGGAAAGGGTTAACACGTTTGTAGGATAAGCGTTAACAGGTTTGTAGCGTAAGAGCTAACACATTTGGAAGGCACAGTAATGTAAGGGTTAAAACGTTTAAAAGGGCAATGGCTAAACGTTTAAAGGGTCAGGGTTTACACGTTTGTATGGTAAGGGATAACACGTTTAAAGGGAAAGAGCTTACACTTTTATAGGACAAAAGCTAACACGTTTGAGGACAGGGGCTAGCTCGTTTAAAGGGAAAGGGCTAACACGTTTAAATGGCAAGGGCTAACATGTTTGGGGACAAGGACTAACACGTTTTAGGACAAAAGCTAACATATTTGAAGGGTAAGGGCTAACACGTTTGTATGGCAAGAGCTAACAAAGTTGAGGGGCCAGGGCTTACTTGTTTATAGGATAAGTGCTAAAACATTTGCAAGATAAGGGCTCATACGTTTAGATGGTAAGGGTTAATATGTTAAAATGAAAAAATGTACAAAACTTATTGATAACACGTCTGTTTCTTTATTTACAGATGGGAGAGATCACAGAACAGCATTTAAAAGGTATGTGGTCTTTTTCTTTTTAAATACACAATTTTTTTTTATCTTGAATTGTTAACTGCATACATCAACCGTGAATGATTTAGACATTAATCGTGTATGATTTAGACATTAACCGTGAATAATTTAGATACTAACCGTGCATGATTTAGATATAAACCATGTATTATTTACACATGAACCATGTGTAATATAGCCATAAACTGTTGAATTTTTAGACAGAAATCGTGTACATATATTATTTAGGCATAAATCGTGTAAAATATAAACGAAATTCATGTATAAGTTAGACATAAACTGTGAATTACTTAGAAATCAATGTTTCATTCTAAGTTATTGATTAAGTTATTAATTTAGCTGAATTATTTTTTTCTATGACGTATATAAAAATCAGAAAATCAATTAGACAATTTTAGTGTTGTTATTTTTATCTTCTCAGATATCCAAGACACATTCAAACTTTTAGACACTGACCATGACGGTCGATTATCGAAGGATGAATTATCAACTTTACTACGTTACACCGGAAGTCTGAAATCGGAAGCGGAAATGAAGGAACTTTTGGCGCCAATTGATACAGATCGTAAGGACTTTTTAAGCAATAAGATATTTTAAGGAGTGTAGCGTAGATCTTATTTGATGTAAAAGATTTTGAAAAAGTAAAACAGGAGATCGATTCATTCAATTTCTTGTGTTATATCTAAGTAACAATGTCATGTCCAGTAAAGATTTTATCAATAGCTAGTTTCGTTGTAATGTTTCAATGATAAAATTATTTCTATGGACAAGAAACTACCGACCAGATAAGCATATTTATCGGTCTTGTAGGCGTCCAATTGGCGGATGATTAATCGATTGATAACGCGCACGTGGTGCTTTTATTTTAAAAGACGTTATTACACATAATTATATTGAACATTTATACAAAAAAATCGAGCCTTATATAATGCTAAGTATACAACAATGCAAAAGTTGAATGTATTTTTATGAAGAAAAAAAAATTGATTGGATCGACATACAACGCATAATTATATAGTATGACATAAATAAATACGAGATTTCCTTTTTTTATCAATTTAAAATTAATTGGTTTTAGTGTGGACTTTAAAAAATGACGAAGATTCATCCTAATTTACATGAAAATTTTGAAAACGAATTTAAAAATGAAATATTATGAAATGTACAAAGAGAGTAATTGACACATTGCAATCGGCACTTACATTTCACGTAAACTACCAAAAAAAGTCAAAATATGCAAAAATAGGCTCTACTGCGTTAGTAACGCAGTAGAAATATGGAATGCAAAACAGTCATTAATTACACATAAGATATAAATTACTACTTGAATCTTTAATCTGTTAATTTTTCTTAAAAATTAAGTACAGTTTTTCCTGTAGTTTGATTTTCCTGAAATATTTGGCTCATCTGGACGCATGCAGCTTTAAGAATAAATCTGTTATAGAGAAAAAAAAGTCTTTGAAATAAAAAAAGATATCTCATTTATGAGATATTGTAGCATTATAAAAGAACAATAAAGATAAAATAATTGAATTTTGTTGAAAGCAACTTTTTTATAGCTTGCAATTTTTATGTTTTTATTCACAGATAACGGAAGTATAGATTATGACGAGTTTAAACAATTCATTATAGAAAAAGACATTTTAAAGTCACTAGCTGACGAAGTTTGTTACGAGATGCAAGATGCATTTAATATATTCGACAAAGATGGTGATGGTTTTATTACTAAAGCTGAATTGAAAAAAGTGCTCACAAAAATAGGTAGGTACCTCGTGCTATATAGTGTTGTTTTCGTGGTTATATAGAGCTGGTTGCCCCTTGTGGCTAAGGGGTTGCCTTTATGGTTTACACTCATTGCTTTAAGGAACAGATTCACAGAGTGTTGCTGTAAGCTAATAGTTTCTAACGTATCATAACTGAACAAAAAATAGATTATTTATAAACTAAAGAAGTCAATTAAAGCAGACGCTTAGAATGCATGGCATCAGACTGGTGACGTCATTCTGGTGTGGATAAAAAGCCTTATTTGGACTAGAACCACTGATTCCGCGGTTCATAGAGCTAACCATCTTATTTACCGGGGGTGGGGGAGGGGTTTGAAAAAGAATACTTGACTAGTTAAATTAGAAATAAAATACCATAAATTTTAAATAATCCCACACAAAATTTAGCCACATTGACCTCTAATATTGGTTTTATACTATTGAACCTGGAAAAGCACAACAACATTTACACTATTTAATTTAACATATTTCCCGTATTGAAAAGAAAAAAAAAACAACATTTATTTGAAATCTGTCTTGTAACTACTCTTAATGCGCATATTTTCATTTTGTATGTTTTATGCCATGCTACTTCAAAGCATTTTTTACACCAGAAACTCGCATTTTCTTCACCACAACCTGATAATGACATTTCATTCATATTGTTTACTTTGTTTACTTTACGATGAACAAAAACAGATAAGGGGAATAATTACAAAGAATGGGCTAATTGCAGTGTATTGATTCACGGTTAATGTTGCAAATTGCTATTGTCTGATCGATGGGCATCCACCGCTTCAATTGCTTTTTTCATACTAAAATGTTTCATTGATGTATTACAGAGTTTACAAAGATTCTGAGGTTTTATTATTTCTAAGGTTAATTTCCGAAACCCACGCATTTAAACTTTGCTGTCGGGCTTGTAGTGTTAAGTAGAGGTATAATTGTATCAGAAAGACGACAATTTTCACTGGCGCTGGAAATGTAATGTGTTCCGCACGACTTCAAGTTGATCGTAGAAAATTATTTCCTTAAATGTCAAGTTTTCATTTAGCATGTCAACAGGCTGTTCAAAAATCTGGGTCGCTTTAAGATCGATTTGTAAATACTGGTCAACAAACTACTAGTATTTCATTTTGTACAAACACAAACATTGGCGCTGGCAAAATAGGTTGACAATACCCACCGTTTATATGACTGTTATCACAAAATTGCAATATAAAATCATCATGAACTGATTTGACACAATATTTGAACTATTGAATTGTAGTGATTTTATCCAATATTCCATATGCTGTCAATAAGAGTTTAAATATTGTGTGCAAGACTACATTAAGTGGGGGAAATTCAAATATAGGTGTTTATTAAACATAAAGGAAACCCAATGAAATCGGAAAACATACGTATAACTTTGCACTCTTTATTTTTTCTATATTCAAAGGCCCATTATGCTTCAGAAATGTTTTTATATATATTCGTCAAATGCCTCCAAAAGTTCCTCATTGGCCAAATACCTGAGGCATCCTTATCATCTGTTTCCTTTTGGCATTTGATACAGTAAAAGTGATTTAGTATTTTGTATGGAAGTCAAAATACTACTTTGTTTACATTTCCCTACTTTTATAACAAATTATTACACATTTATTGCTTCTTTCTTCAGGCTATAAGCATATAACATACAATAAAACCATTATCTAAACGTTATAGAATTCATGTTTGCCCTTTCTAAAAAACGGTAAAGATTATTTATATCTGAGGCATAATGTGCCTTTAAAATATCTGATCGAATTCAGAACGAGAAATCATAAACTGGAAATTGGCATAGGATACGGTACCTTTAGAAAAGAAAAAATGTTCTGTATGCAATCAGAATCTATAGGCGATGAATTTCATTTTCTGTGAGAATGCTAAAATCTTTCTAGCGATATAATAAAATATCTCTAAAATCTATTAAAGAAATCTCAATTTCCAAAGTTTGAAAATTTAATGAAGGCCTATAAGTCTGACTTTTCTAATTGTGAGATACATACACAAACTGCATATTTTAAAAGTCCACTATGCCCCAGAAATGCGTTTATTTTTATTTCTCAAAAGACATTTATTTCAGTTGTTTTATAGTTCCAAACAGCAACTGATTTGCTTAAACAGCAACTAATTTGACTAAAATATTTGTGTTGAATTTTGATAACTATATTTTGAAATTATTCGTTTCATTTTTTGGTTGTCTCGTTCAAAATGTTAAGTTAATATTCAGTTTGAGTGCTTGAGTTTAAACTCTTTATTATTATAACGCTACTGTAAACGTCACAGTATTTTTGCAATGACCAGTATATTTGATGCCTACCTTAATCATTATAAAATTGCGGTTTGTTGCAGGTGACAAGATGCCGGAAGAATTAGCAGACGAGTTTATACGAGAGGCTGATCTAAATGGGGATGGAAAAATAGATTATCAAGGTGAGTTCTTGCCTGTAAAGACATACAACGTATATCTTTACAAGGATCCCCGAAGGCGACCATGTCTAAGGGCGTAAGGTATTTTTTTCAATTAACGAAGAAAATTATCATCATAAAAAAGCAACAATAAAATAAAGAAATAAACTGGAAAAAAAAGGATAAAATAAGATAAAAATTAGCATCCAGCTAGTAGTTCTACTAGAATCTGACTGGGTGGAGTTTTTAATGTACATGAATGGGAAAATTAATGTAACTGGATGGAGAAGCTTATATGACTGGATGGGATAGGTAATGTGACCAGATAAGGAATATAATGTGACACGATGCCGTATGTTAAGAATAAGAATTAAGAATATATATTGTGACTAGAAAGGACTAATAATGCGATATATAATGTGTCTTAATGTTACTGAAGGTGCGGTATTTGATGTTTCTGGTTGGTGTGTTTAATAAAATGAATAATTATTTTCATTCTTATTATTTTTCAGAATTTTGCAAACATATGGGATATTGAGAAAAAGAAGTTCATCAACGCTCATCATTCAACTAATCAAATCTACAGAGATAAGAACATGTTCATTCATAGGTTAAATTTGCTCAACGGACAAACAAATCATCCACTTTGAATTGTGTAGACATTAAATAGGTAGAGAACTATTTTAAAATCGAGTCATATCACTGACTCAAGTATTAAATAACGCCATAGTGATTACATTCTGGCATCGGTTCAGAATGACTTTTTCCAGGAAATATGTGGCAGTGGGGTTGATATAAAGTAACAATTATGTTTGTGCCATGACAAGCTAGCCTATAAGAAGAATATGTTCAATGAACTAGTGTAAATCGCGTGTTTTAGGCGATTTTGTTGATGATTTGACTTTCTATGTGTACAACAAAGTGCTTGGCATCCCATGCCTTTATTCACGGCACGGACTTTAATTGAAGCCCGTGCTTAATTGTAATATAATTTTCATTAAAAATACTAATCCCAACAAGTGCAGATTGTGATTTATTCTCAGTAATGTGTATTGAATTTACATGAAGATCTGATGTAACTTAGAAGAAAATTTAAGAAGAAAATGGAGCAGGAATAGTTACATTGTATATGTATATCTTTGTAAACTACAACATGTATTAACCAACATCATCCAACTCATTTACGATTAATTAACCAATCAAAATTTTCATTTATTATTTGATACAATAATCCATATCTTAGGGTGTTCTCTGTAAGGAAGCTATCCATTTGTTTTACGAAATGTTGATGGTTCTTCGCGGGTTCCGTACAAGGAGGGGCACCTGGAGCGTTTCTCCACCAGTAAAGCTTGACAAATCGCCAACACATAAAACATTAACATTAAAAAAAAATATTTGCAAACAAACTTCGGTTGTGCCCCCCGAGTGAAACCCTTAAATATGTAAAGGAAAGAAATGTGTTGGCAAAGTGTGAACATAGTGTGGAGATCCATTTCAAAATCTGTTTCAGGGTTGGTTTTCACAGATGTACATGTATTTGAGAAGGGTTGTTCATAAAATAATTCGTTTTATTATACCTCACGTTTAACGTTTTACTGTATATTCAAACGTGACTTCACGTGGTGTTATTTCGATATGAATTTCACCCGGTCAACAATGTTTTTGCAATATCCCCCAAGGGCGAGTAATCTATAAAGACTTAAGAAAATGTAATGTTCTAGTTCTCTCCCCTGATAAAAATCAATGCTGGCTCTCGGTACATCATGTGTTATTTCAGTTCTCGGGAGACATGCTTTATTTTTATACTACCAGTTAACTGGATAGCTGAATATACTACTTCTTAATGGAGATAAAGACAATAGACTGACAAATTAATATTTTGCTTTAAATTTTTATAAAATTTCTTAATTAATATGCTTAGGTTTCCCTGTGTTTGTTAAAAAAAACCAAAAACCAATGTCGTCAGTTGGGTATAATTAATATATTATGTAATAAAGATTAAATTGTAATATAAAACAGTGTTTTATTTTCCAGGAAAATAGGTAGCTTTATGTCAACGGCAAGATCAAAGCGACCTTAACCTTTGACCTCAAACTGCCACTGCATGACTTGAATACCCCGACACCCACCCATTCCTCCCATCCATGCAGCTTTGCCTGGGGTGTTTTATGATGAATATATGAGAACCTAATTATATGCTTCAAATGTGAAAATCAATACACTGTGGACAGGCATTCTTAAGCATTTGAGAAGAAAGCTTATTGTAGTAAAAGTCCCTGTGACCTTGACCTTTGATAGTCACCTAAAAATCAATATGGGTCATCTACTAATCATAACCAACCTCAATAATATAAACCAAATATGAAGTCTGTTGACCAAAGCATTCTTAAGCAAATGAGAATCTTATTGGGTGGACAAGGAAAATCCGACAGCTGGCCGGACAAGCTGATATACACCCCCCCCCCCCTCTCTCTCTTACAACTTCGTTCTGCCGGGTATAATAAATGGATTTTGGCAATACGAAAGAAGGCCATTAACCACAAAGCGCTCACCTGAGGATGGTATATCGTTTTATGTATATGACAAGTTGGTTAACGTTTCAGTAGTCAAGACCACTTTAATTGACCTTTGACCTCAAAATTCAATCGACCCATTTTATAACCCATGGCCATAATTAGAGTATTTTTTGTAGAAATCCATTAGATGATCCATACTTAAACACATAGGCCTTTCAGAAATTATTTTTTACTATATCTATACATATCAGAAACAAGAGCTGCCATGCAAGTGACGAATGCCCACGAAAAGGTTTCTTAAGCATACAGGTATAATGAAAAGAAAAGAGAATGAAAGTAAATAATTGCTGAATATTGTTCTTTGTATTATTGTTCCTATCTCTTATTGTGATAGCGTGAACCTTCAAAATATAAGACAGTGTGACCTTGACCTTTGAAGAAGGGACGTAGTTTCTGGACGCGACAGAATGTTGTCATAAGATAGACATTTTTTGCAAAATTATTTCAAAATCGTTCAATGCATGACAAAGTTATAGTCTGGACATGAGTCTTGTGCAAGTGGGGACACACAAGCCTTAGCTGCGACACATCGTCTTGATGTGGTAGACATTTGTGCAAAGTTATTTTAAAATCCTTCGATGCATAACAGAGTTACAGTCCGGACACAAAAGTGTGTACCTATAAACTCTATTTGTGATGAAGGGAACTTCAACATGGTAGTGTGACCTTGACCTTTGAGGTAGGGACGTGATTATTGGACGCAACACATCGTCTCTATGTGGTAGACTTTTATGCCTAGTTATATGAAAATCCCACTATGTATGACAAAGTTTACAGTCCGAACATGAATGAAGTGGGGATGCACAGACAGACGGACAGGGCAATTTTAATATGCCTCCCTTCGGGGTGGGGGGATAAAAACATGGCTATGACTAACATTGATCCCTTGAATGGCTTATTTTATAGGAGGTCCACTAAAAGATGTTTGATGCATCAAACCTTCAGCTGTGACAGACAAGGGGTTTTTAGTCAAGGACCTTAACTAGTCGGCCAAATTTTCACTATCATTATTTTTTCTACATTTGCATCTTCTTGTGATAAATTCAACATATTTGTAGCAAGAGGGCAATGATTGCCCTAAATCGCTCACCTGATCAAATCAAAGAAAGAAGTAAAGAAACACAAGTGACAACAATTAAATTCCTTGTAATTTTTTATTTTTTTAAATATAACACATGAAATATGTCACAAATGTTATGGTATTAAAATAAAATTTCACATTTGCAACAAAATGTCAAAGATGTAAATGTTGTTCTTTAAAAAACCAAAATGTCTTATATGAAATCTTAAGATTGAAATGTTTAAAAGATATATTAAGATCTCATAAAAAACATCATCACAAATTCATTTAATTAACAATAACAAAAACTCAAACTATCACTGAAGCTGATCAATACCCCCCATCACCTGTCTCGCAACACTTCCACTAGATGGGTGTCAACCATAAAAACATTAAGTGCTGGCAGTTTTAAAGTATTTAACAAACTATCAATATTTCAAATTTGTCCATTTTAATGTCCCTGCCAACATTAAATGTAATAAACAAACTGGCTATGAAAGTCCTATATCGCTCATCAGAATTTATAGGTAGACTTGCACAGTGTTCTCTATAAAAAAAAATCATTTCTATTTAATATCAAAATCTGAACAACGGATTTAACCAATAAGGTTTTCAATGATTTCTGCAATACGAAAGACAGTTGCTCCATCTTCTTTCAACACAATTGGCACAGGCACAGTGAGGGATAATTTCTGATTTATATTATTAAATTGAAAAAAAAAAAAGACTGTCAAAGTTTTCCTACTAAACAAGACCCTACACCTAGAAGCCATGTTTTTACCAAATCAATCAAGGTACATTTATAAGTTGTTGCAAATTCAAAAGGGGCATAACTCAGTAAAATCTATGCTCAAGTTATGAGTATTGAAAATAACCTATTTATATAATCCCTAGGAGAGGGGTCAATTTTCACTTGAAATAATTCCATGAACTCATACATGTGAAATAGCTATAGCAAATTTATACCAAATCAACACTTGTGGTAAATTGGAGAGCCTCACTTTTCTTTAAATATTCATCTTTGGTCTAGCTACAGTTCTTTGACATTGATCTTTCCCTAGTTATGCATATTCATTTTTAAAGTTTACATAAGTACCTTATACATATATCTACGATCAATACATCATGATGGCACCTATAAACTATACTCATTCAAAGTAATCTGACAGAGGGTATAAAACATTTAAAATTGTTAAAATTAAGTGTGCACTTTCAACAAGTAATAAATTGTGCAATGGTTTTCAACAAAGGAACTAGATGTGCATTAAAACATAGTGCGAGTTATCATTAAGTAATTAAGACTTTATTTCATTTTCAACAATGTAACAACATTACAGACATTTTCACAAGGACATCTCTTACATACCCTAAAACCTTGACAATAAGCTGTACCTTATCTTAACTTTTGGTAAGACATTTATGGCTTATTTTGAAGAAAGAATACTTTTGAATTACGATTGCGTAATAAATCTTGGAGTTAGTTTTTTTTTTTCTTCTTCAAGGTTATGAAATAATTAACCTATTATTAATCACAAAATTATGCCCATTCAAGTGTAAATAGTGAGTGCACAAGTTAAAGTCCCTTTAATATCTTACTACGCAAAAATAATCAATAATCCACGTGACCAACAGAAATGTTCATAAATATCATACAGAATGTCTCCGTAACATTCAATTTTTTTTAACCTAAACATTTTCATTATCAATCACTGGCCAATTAAATCTCATGACATATATACATTGTATATAACTAATTCACTCAAACTTGACAGCGAAAAAAAAATGAGCATAATGTTCCTTGGATATCAGGCCTTAGGTAAAGTTAATTGCTAAAGCCTTACTTTTGGGCCTGCTTACTTTCAAGCTAATTTTCACTGTAAGGATAGGATTACTTATTTTCAAGACAAGCTTAATATCAAGTTTTTAGGATATATGAGCTGCGCCACGACAAAACCAACGTAATGTGTTTGCGACCAGCATGGATCCAGACCAGCCTGCGCATCCGAACAGTCTGATCAGGCTGGTCTGGATCCATGCTGGTCGCAAACCCATTATGTTGGTTTTGTCATGACGGGGCTCATATGTACATCTACCAAAACTAGAAAATTTGTCCATAGGACACTTGTACATACAGACACTTCATTACAATACAATATATCTAAGACATGTAACAATGTAAGACACAAATGCTGCCTATAGGACATTTACAATAAAAATATTCTGTTTCATGAACACTTTACAATTTTATTTCATAAAGTGATACGATATATATTTTACACAAAAAATAAAATTGTTGTCAAAATAAAAATATACATTTTCATACCTACTTTGTGAATAATGTAGTTTTTATGTATTTCTATTATATAATGTGTATCAACATATCACACAAGGCGATGGATGCTCCCTGAACCTATACAGTATATCATGACAATCCTGCATGAACTGCAGATAGAGTAGAGTAACACGGATGACAAGTAGTGAGTAGTGTAACACGGAGGACAAGTAGTGTAACAAGGAGATCAAGTGCTGAGTAGTGTAACACGGAGGACAAGTAGAATTTAACAGTCATTTCCCTTAAGAAAATCTGGCTCATTAGAAAATCATTTTGATAATCCTAAGTCACTCTTACTTCACTGATTTCCAGAAAGCAACAGGAGTTTGTTTGTTTCATTTTATGCCTTTTTCCAACAGTATTTCAGTCATATAGGCGGATAGTTTCCTAACCATCATTCCTGGAGAGTTACACCAGTACTAGACTACCTTCCTCCACGCTAAACTACCAAAGCACCTCCCGGGGATTGAACCCACGCCAGAGAGGTAACTGGATCAGTAGTCATCGACTCTAACCCCTCGACAACGGAGGCGGTCTAGCAACAGGAGTGAAATTTGATTCAATTCATTGGCAAGTCAGTAAGTGACTTTTTGGAAATTATAACAGGAAATCATAATTATATAGAAATTTTTTTTGAGAAATTAAGGCATTTATGCCGCTTAATGAGCATTTAAACCATCTACTACAAGACAAAGTAGGCTTCATTGATGTGAAGGTAGTCGTACTGTAATGCTCTCCCGCCACAAAATTCTGACATCGGCCAATATCATAGCAAAAAGAATCTTTCCGGAACTTTATTTTTTGCAAAATCTTGTGTATTAGATTATTTACAATCACTTATTTCTTATCGATATGTTCTAAATTGATGTTCTTAATGGTTAAAATTTACTGAATTACTTAAAACTGTGAAAAATAACATTCCGAAAAGACCGATTTATTACGACATTGGTCAATGTTAGAAATTTTTTGGCAGGAAACATTTCAGTAAGACTACCTTTAGGATAAACTGACAACTATTATACTCTATCCACATATTTATGAAAGTACAAAAAATGGTAAAAGAACACATATAGTATAAAAAACATAGTATACAATAAAAATATATACAAATTAATGAAATAAAATAAAATTTAAATAAAAAAATAAAAAAAATAAATCAAGGTTTTAAGGCTCATTACAGGTCTACAGTTTAAACTCAATTTTAAAAAGTTTAAAATTTGTAGTCACGTCAATATTCAAGTGTACAAGACCACCATCAAGGCTCTAAATTGCTCACAAAAGCATGTTTAAAACTACAGTTTTGTAGATTTAAATGTGCCACAAACTATAGTACATGCAATGTGAATTCATTTTTAAACTATTTTTTTTGCTCCTGTGACCTACTTGTGCATTAAACTGAAACCATTTATACAAATATTGTAGAGGGCCTTCTTAAAGACATACGAGATATGTACAATAAGAAATCTTTATAAACATGTAGCCTAAAATCCCAATTTTGGAATGGCCAGGAATCTAATTGACAGTAAAATTTAAAATCATCTATCATTAAATACATCTTAATTGGCATCTAATAGGACCCAAACCAAAAACAATATTATAAAATTAAATTAAAACAAAAATATTGAAATTATATACAATAAAACATAATGATAAAGTGTACAGATTAAACAGAAAACAAAAATCTAATGTATGTGTATAAAGTATAATTCTTAAATTTAAGTTTTAATCATGGCATCTGGCCTTTGTAATAAGCCGACAATGTTACTTAAGTTTGTATGCACTAGTCTGCGCAAACTTTGTTGTCAATCCTCTTTACAATATTTACGCATAATTGTTTTTGTTAAGGGACAGAACCCAGACATTACTGGACAATATTGAAGTTTGGTCAAAATCTACTTATTTCAGGGAGATTCTCAACAAATTTTGAAGTTTGAGATATACTGTAAAGAAAATCTAACAACGACAATTGACAAGACAGACTTGGCACAAAACAAGAGGGCCATGATGGCCCTGAAGTCGCTCACCTGTATATAGGCCCCCCTGAGCGGGGCCAGTTTAAACCCCAGGGCTTTTATTTGAACAAACTTGGTAGACACCCATTAGAAGATATTTCATGCTTAACATCTAAGGTCTAGCTGGTCAAGTTTTTTTCTTTACACATATAGTAAAAAACAATGACACACCTGGGGCAGGGCCAGTTTTGACCCAAGGGCTTTTATTTGAACAATCTTTGTAGACACTTACTAGAAAATGTTTCATGCTTAATATCTAAACTCTAGCTATTCGGGTTTTTTCAAAGAAGACTTTTAAGTTTTTGCTATACACATATAAGGAAAATCAATGTCAGCCCGGGCGGGGCCAATTTTGACCCCAGGGCTTTTATTTGAACAAACTTGGTAGACATCCATTAGAACATGTTTCATGCCAAATATCTATTAAGCTCTAGCTCTTTGGGTTTTTTAAAAGAAATTTTTTAAAGTTTTTACTATATTCATATAGGGAAAATCAATGACCCCCTGGGGTGGGGCCAATTTTGACCCCAGGGATTTTATTTGAACAAACTTGGTAAACATCCATTAGAACATGTTTCATGCTAAATATCTAAGCTCTAGCTATTTGGGTTTTTTAGAAGAAGATTTTTTTTGTTTTTACTATATGCATATAGGGAAAATCAATGACCCCCTGGGGCGGGGCCAATTTTGACCCCAGGGCTTTTATTTGAACAAACTTGGTAGACACCGATTAGAAGATGTTTCATGCTAAATATCTTAGCTCTAGCTTTTTGGGTTCTTTAAAAGAAATTTTTTTAAGTTTTTACTATATGCATATAGGGAAATCAATGACCCCTAGGGGCGGGCCAATTTTGACCCCAGGGCTTTTATTTGAACAAACTTGGTGAGGTGAGCTAAAAAGCTCTTCTCTAATCATTATATACATTGTGTTATATACATATATGTATATCAGAATATGTTTTAGAAAGTTTATCTAGTTAAACTAGGACAATTACTTATAATTCATTTTAAATTCCTATAAAATCAAACAACTTAAATCTGGTTTTACACCGATTTTACACAGATTTCAACACATTTTTCTTTTGGTCATATCTTGCCTTAACCAGCAGTACTCGATATTTTACCTAGAATTACCAATTTCTCCACAACTAATAATCTTGGCATGGTGGCCTAATATCCGAATGGTTAACGCGTTGGACTAGTAATATATTAATCAACAGCTATGCGGGTTCAAAACCCCTTCATGGGAAAGCCATTGTTTCCTTTAGCAAGACACTTTACACTTATTATTAAATCCTGGTTGGTTCCAGGAATGTATTCGAATGTGTGTCTATAAGCTTATAGCTTCCTACACAGTCAAATTAAAATAAATTCTGTAAAAACCAACTACAAATCTCGAATGATTTCTGCAGTGAGAGACAAATGACCATTAGCAAGTGTTGACTCGCCTGGCTTTATAAAACTGGAAATGGAAAATCATTGTTGCTGGTAATACTCCAAGAGTAAATTGAACACAAGTTTCCCTTGATTGATTTCATAATATACCATATTCCCATCCCCAAAAATAAACTTAACAACAATACAAGAATTTTAGCATTAAAGGAAACGTTTTCTTGCATATCAGACAGGACTATTCTACCGTTTACACAAGTTGCATGCTTCAAATGACGTCATTCACGCACGCCTTATAAGAATGAATTACGTTCTTAGAATGACATCATTTTGCCATTATGAATGAAATTGTAAATTCATAGACTACTATAAGACTTTTTTTCTCTGATATACGATTAACATGTAATATGCGGGGAAAAATAATCAAACACCGCCTGTTGTTACATTGAGGAACGTCTAGCTTTCAGATAACTGTTTAGTGGCAGAGCCTTGTTAACACCGTAAACAGTTACCCTCCAGCTAGTGATCCGGTCTATACCAGCAGTCGATGTAAGATCCTTGTACCTTTACCCAAGTAATTCTAAACATGTACAATAAAAAACTTACATAATTAACTATAGATCGCTAAATCCTTTTGTACCAAACTTAAGGTAACTATCTGATAAGAAACTACAGAACACATGATAGGTATAAATGAAACATATTCTCAATATTTTCCATCACTATTTTTTTTAAAAATTCTCCTAAAATCACAAAAAAATTGCTCCTTATGACCAATATTGTAACCCCAGACCGCTAAGTAAATGACATAGTCACAACATTAGGTTTCAGAAAGAATCTTCAAACTATAACAATAATACTAAAATATTTCATTCACAGGGCGATAACCCTCCTCACAGTATTTCAGTCAACAAATGAAGTTTAAAAAACTATCTCTAGACATCAACTGCCACATCTCTATCTTTGAACAGCTGTAAAGTCATTAAAAATGTCCGGCAAGAGCATACTTTTATTCCCACCACATAACGGGGGATGAATATGAACACTTTATGAAGTAGAATAGAAATTCAAACTCAGAAATTAACTCTAGACTAGTCACTTTCATCGTTCCTCTGTTCTGCTTTTCTTTTGTATTTAGCCTGAAAAGAGAAATAAACATTTTTGTTATTTCTATTTCATTATTACCATCTAACAAGAGCTGTCAGTGCGACAGCCTGCTCACCTTTTGTCAGTGCTTGAAAGTAAAACATGAGCATGGATAATGTACAGTTTTATTAAGTTCATTAGGGCCATAATTCTGTCAAAACCCATGTTTAAGTTATGGACCTTGGTCAGTGACGTCCTATTATGCTCCTAAATAAGTGTGTGAAGTTTCAGACCCATTCCCTTCAGTAGATTTGGAGATACCAACTTGTACACAAAAACTTAACAAAAGTGTGACACTGATGCAGGGATGATTTACAAAAGCTCTCCCTTTTCTTCCAATATTCGACCGAACAATTATTGGGATAAAATATAGCACAAACAACTGTCCTGTTTTGTTTTTTTTAAGATACCTCAACACTGTGAAATTCCTATTGTAAATTTTCTACTGTACTGGTGGAGTAAGACCTCAGGTGCAACTTGCCTGCCAGTTTTCACCAACTATTTTCTAGGGGGTAGGGTGCCATGGGTGAAAATTGGCTTATATTAAAATGTTGTTACAAGATGGTTTTTTTTCCAGTTAGAACTGAATTGTTCATTATTCTCTCAAGAATGGGTATGAAAATCGAATGAACATCAAAGAATTTTGATGTCTGCAATCATCATTAAACAAAACATTTATCGGCCATTTGCTTAAGTTTCTGGAAGAGACTTGAACAAGTATCTTGTGACATTAATTTTTGTGAGCTTTTTTTACGGCCGTTGTGAAAATGAACAAAAGTAGAACCACCAAACCATGAACCTTCAATCACCGTACTTAGTGTTTTCAAACCTACAGTAAAATATACTGTTGGCTTGCAACCAAACATTGACATCTCTTTAGTGATTTTTTTCCTGTATTTTACAGCCGAATAAAGGCTGTTTCCCCTAGCCCAAAATATGTATATTTCCCCCTTAAATTGCTAATATTTTCCCCTAAAATTCTTCACCAGAACCATGACTAAACAGCAGCTGACTTATATCAGCTAGAAAACAGAAAGCTCTCCCTAATGCTATAGATAGCCTCTGCTATGTACCATGCATGTTAAATTGAATTGAAATCAAAAATTTTATAACATGTGTTCTCAGTTGTTGTAATTTCATTTTTCCCTTTTCTGATTTATCACACTGAATTTTCCCCCTTCAGAAAGCCACAGGTTGTTTTGAAAATTGAAAAAAACAAGAGCAATCAGTAATCACGTGTCGCCTCATGATGGCCAATTTCATGTTGGGACAAAATTTGTGACAGACGGACAGACAGACGGACAGTGCACAACTAGACTTGGTACTGATCATTCATGTAAAGTTTGGATAAAATTGCACCAGTAGTTTATGAGGAGTAGTCCGGACAAGCTTTTGCGTATCTGGCAACAAACAGAAACAAGGAACATCGCAATGCGATGCAACCAGGTTTTCAGCAAAATATTTCACAGAAGCTTTGTCATGAAGGGGAATTTGTTTTTAATTGAACTTTTAGGAGGAATTATGGCTTTTTTAATATTCCTCAAACAAAAATGATTGAGAAATTTTATGTTGTCTATTCGCCTTTTTTTCCCAAATGTTTTAGAAAGGTAAACAGTACTTTATTTTTGCTTAATTTTTGCATTTTTGCGTCTCTTGTCATTTTCTTTTGTCAACAATATTGGCGTGTGGTGTTTTGTGCGATATCAAGAAAAGTATGTTCACAATTTTAAAAAAATACTTGAATGATGTCTTGGAAGAAACATGGGAATTTAGTGAGCGCCAGGGCACTTGATGACAAAGCTTCTGTGAAAGTTTGGTCAAAATCCATTGAGAAATGTAGGAGAAGTTGCGCACTGTAGAAATTGTTCACTATATATTCTGTATAAGGAAAAAATATACAAAGGGCCATAATTCGGTCAAATATTATCCAATCACAAAACCCCGACAATATGTGCCAGGCACTTGAAAACAAAGCTTCTAAGAAAGTTTGGTCAAAATCCGTTGAGAAATGTAGGAGGAGTTGAGCACAGAAGAAATTGTTCTCTATAATATTCTGTATAAGGAAAAAATATTCAAAGGGCCATAATTCGGTCAAATATTATCCAATCACAAAACCCCGACAATATGTGCCAGGCACTTGATAACAAAGCTTCTAAGAAAGTTTGGTCAAAATCCGTTGAGAAATGTAGGAGGAGTTGCGCACAGAAGAAATTGTTCACTATATATTCTATATAAGGAAAAAAAACAAAGGGCCATAATTAGGTCAAATATATATCAATTGCAAAACCCTGGCAATATGTGTCAGGGCACTTGATGACAAAGCTTCTGAGAAAGTTTGGTCAAAATCCGTTGAGAAATGTAGGAGGAGTTGCGCACAGAATAAATTGTTCACTATATATTTTATATAAGGAAAAAAAAACAAAGGGCCATAATTAGGTCAAATATTATCTCATCGCAAAACCCCGACAATATGCGCCAGGGCACTTGATGACAAAGCTTCTGTGAAAGTTTGGTCAAAATCTGTTGAGAAATGTAGGAGGAGTTGCGCACAGAAAGAAATTGTTTACGCCCGCCCGCCCGCCCGTCCGCCCGCCGCCCGCCGACATACCTCAATCTAATAACCAGTTTTTTCCTTCGGAAAACCTGGTTAAAAAACACCTTTTATCAAAGGGCCATAACTCGCCCAAAAATCATTCAACCGGAAAACCCATGCAATATGCGCAAGGACTTGAGCTACAGATCAATCCTGTAAAGTTTCATTGAAATTGCATTAGTGGTATAAGAGAAGTAGTCCGGACAAACTTTAAAAATAACTAGAGGATGCTTTTGTAAAAAAGCGCATGTCTCCCCCACTGCTGAGAATAACTGTGAATGGAAACAGGAATGGAAATGGAGAAATCCGGAAATGAGAAAATGACCAATGGTCACTGTGACCTTAACCTTTGACCTACTGACCCCATAAACAAGAGGGATCATCTGCTCAATAAGACCAATCATCCTATGAAGTTTGAGGGTTGTAGGTCTAAAGGAAATCTAGTTATCATCCGGAAAGGAGAAATTAACCAACGGTCGCTGTGACCTTGACCTTTGACCTACTGACCATTAAAACAATAGGGATCATTTGATTAATAAGACCAATCATCCTATGAAGTTTGAGGGTTGTAGGTCAAAAGGAACTCTAGTTATCATCCGGAAATGAGAAATTGACCAACGGTCACTGTGACCTTGACCTTTGACCTACTGACCCCAAAAACAATAGGGATCATCTGCTCTATAAGACCAATCATCCTATGAAGTTTGAGGGCTGTAGGTCAAAAGGAACTCTAGTTATCATCCGGAAACGAGAAATTGACCAACGGTCACTGTGACCTTGACCTTTGAACTACTGACCCCAAAGACAATAGGGATCATCTGCTCAATAAGACCAATCATCCTATGAAGTTTGAGGTCTGTAGGTCTAAAGGAACTCTAGTTATCATCCGGAAACGAGAAATTGACCAACGGTCAGTGTGACCTTCACCTTTGACCTACTGACCCCAAAAACAATAGGGATCATCAGCTCTATAAGACCAATCATCCTATGAAGTTTGAGGGCTGTAGGTCAAAAGGAACTCTAGTTATCATCCGGAAACGAGAAATTGACCAACGGTCAGTGTGACCTTGACCTTTGACCTACTGACCCCAAAAACAATAGGGATCATCAGCTCTATAAGACCAATCATCCTATGAAGTTTGAGGGCTGTAGGTCAAAAGGAACTCTAGTTATCGTCCGGAAACGAAGAATGGACGGACGGACGGACTGACGGACGGACGGACTGACGGACGGACTGACGGACGGACGGACAGGGCAAAAACAATATGTCTCCCCCCGAGGTGGGGGAGACATAAAAATTATTAAAGGGCCATAACTCTAACAACAAGAGCTGTCACAGGAGACAGCCAAGCTCGACTAATAAAATACTGGACGCAGTAAGGAGGACAAAACTATGAAAGAAAAACCAATTATGTATAATTATGTATGAAGTTATCGTAAAAAAATATCATTTGTTAACATAAATTCCAAGATCAAGGGGAATAATTCTAGAAAAAGTCATGCTAGAGTTATGAACCTTTCCCACAACATGTGTGTAATGATAAGAAATGTATATTTGAAGTTTGAAGTAGATACCTTAAAAAGTAAAGAAGTTATAATATTTCTTAAAGAAAATCCTAAGTTCAAAGAAAGATCAATCTGTAAATATTGCTTCAAGAGCTACGAACATTGTCACATAAAATGTAATTGATGATAAGGAATATCAATAAGTATTTGAAGTTTGAGGTAGATACCTTTAAACTAAAAAAGTTATAGTAAAAAATAACATTTTTCTAGTAAAAAAATCTAAGTTTATTGGGAGATAATTCTTGCAATATTAGTGCTAGAGTTATGAACCTTGCCACATAAGATGTGGATGATGTTAAGTTACATATATTTGAAGTATGAAGTTGATCCCTTTAGAAATAAATAAGTAACAGTAAAAAATAGTATTTTTTAAGGAAAATTCTAAGTTCAAGGGGAGATAAATCTGAAAATATTTGTGCTAGAGTTATGAACCTTGTCACATAAGATGGGGATGATGATAAGGTACATATATTTGAAGTATGAGGTTGATCCCTTAAGAAATAAAGAAGTAACAGTAAAAATTAGTATTTTTTATGGAAAATTCTAAGTTCAAGGGGAGATAAATCTGAAAATATTGGTGCTAGAGTTATGAACCTTGTCACATAAGATGTGGTTGATGATAAGAAACATATATTTGAAGTTTGAAGTTGATACTTTAAGAAATGACAAAGTTATAGTGAAAAATATTTTACTGCACCAAAACTTTAATCTGAAATCTGGACGCCGACGCCGGGGCGAGTAGGACAGCTCTCCAAATACTTCGTATAGTCGAGCTAAAAATCATTGAACCGGAAAATGTTGATAATATGCACAACTAGACTTGGTACTGATCATTCCTGTAAAGTTTGGATGAAATTGCACCAGTAGTTTATGAGGAGTAGTCCGGACAAGCTTTTGTGTATCTGGCAACACACAGAAAAGAACACCTTTTTATCAAAGGGCCATAACTCGGCCAAAAATCATTCAACCGGAAAACCCGTGCAATATGTGCAAGGACTTGAGCTACAGATCAATCCTGTAAAGTTTCATTGAAATTGCATTAGTGGTATAAGAGAAGTAGTCCAGACAAACTTTAAAATTAAAAATTATTAAAGGGCCATAACTCTGACAAAAATCATCGAACCGGAAAATGCTGACAATATGCACAACTAGACTTGGTACTGATCATTCCTGTAAAGTTTGGATGAAATTGCACCAGTAGTTTATGAGGAGTAGTTTGGATGAAATTGCACCAGTAGTTTATGAGGAGTAGTCCGGACAAGTTTTGTGACGGACGGACGGACAGACGACGGAGAAGTGATCCCTATATGTTGCCACTACTCCGTAGAGGCGACACAAAAATCACTGCTCTTAATGTGATATTTGGTTATCAATACACTTAGTGATATCCTACAGAAAACTGTCATTAAGACCGTGTCAAGTAAAGGAAACAGTTCCTCATTACAACAATATGTCTTGGTTAACAGATCAATTATACAACAAGAGCAATCAGTAATCACATGTGTCGCCTCATGATGGCCAATTTCATGTTGGGACAACTTTTGTGACAGACGGACAGACAGACGGACAGTGCACAACTAGACTAAGTACTGATCAATCATGTAAAGTTTGGATAAAATTGCACCAGTAGCTTATAAGGAGTAGTCCGGACAAGCTTTTGTGTATCTGGCAACACACAGAAAAAAACACCTTTTTATCAAAGGGCCATAACTCAGCCAAAAATCATTCAACCGGAAAACCCGTGCAATATGCGCAAGGACTTGAGCTACAGATCAATCCTGTAAAGTTTCATTGAAATTGCATAAGTGGTATAAAAGAAGTAGTCCGGACAAACTTTAAAAATAAAAATCATTAAAGAGCCATTACTCTTGACAAAAATCATTGAACCGCAAAAGGCCCATAAATTGCACAACTAGACTTAGTACATATGTACTTGTCATTCCTGTAAAGTTTGTATGAAATTGCACGAGTAGTTTATGAGGAGTAGTCCGGACAAGCTATTGTGTATCTGGCAACACACAGAAAAAAAACACCTTTTTATCAAAGGGCCATAACTCGGCCAAAAATCATTCAACCGGAAAACCCTTGCAATATGCGCAAGGACTTGAGCTACAGATCAATCCTGTAAAGTTTCATTGAAATTGCATTAGTGGTATAAGAGAAGTAGTCCGGACAAACTTTAAAATTAAAAATTATTAAAGGGCCATAACTCTGACAAAAATCATTGAACCGGAAAATGCTGACAATATGCACAACTAGACTTGATACTGATCATTCCTGTAAAGTTTGGATGAAATTGCACCAGTAGTTTATGAAGGGTAGTCCGGACAAGTTTTGTGACGGACGGACGGACAGATAGACGGACGGACAGACAGATGGACAGACAGACGACGGAGAAGTGATCCCTATATGTCGCCACTACTCCGTAGAGGCGACACAAAAAGAAGAAAAACACTTCAAAGTGCAGGGTTCATACAGACATCCAATGCCAAAATTCAAGCACTTTTTAAACACGTTTTCCTATTGTTCAAATACAATTTTTTGAACATATATCATTTGTAACCAATGATAAAGTAACTTTTCTTCAACCCTTGGATAGCCATTTTTTGTTGAATGCCATCATAAGGTTAATATTGACGAACAACAAAAGTGAACTGTGGTATATCCATACCCAAACTAGTTCGAATCAACTGCAATTCATCCCTGTACTGTTCCAGTTGAGCAAACATTTCATTCATTTTGGTACTAAACTGAATTGTTTTTGTCTTTATCTTTCTTGTTAACTGTTGATTTTTTACCAACAATATGTATGTCAATAATTTTAAAGCATATTTGCAGTAAATTTAAGCACTTTTCAAGAGAGTTATCAAATTCAACGACTTTTAAGCACTTTTTTCCCTATTTTACGCACTTTTTAAGAAAGGAACTCAAATTCAGCACATTTTAAGACTGTAAGGACACTGGCTGTGACAAGGATTTGTAATATCTTATGTATACATACTATTTTCTCCTCGGACAATCTCTTAAACTTGCTTGCAATTTTTCTCCGCACTACATCGTCGTCCATGTCCGGATGTTCGGCTTTATAATCTGCATATTTGCTTTCAAAATGCATCTCTTCTGCCGTCCAAACCTTCCTTACTTTCATCTTCTTACTCTTTGTTGGGCTAGAGTCCTGAAACACATAATGGACGGTTTATTAAAGTTAGCTAACCTGATTTGCATCAATTCAACGCCCTTTCCTCATAAAAAATTGTCCCAGTAACATTTCATCAGCTAATTTCAGTGCAATATGACATATGTAGTATGGTAAATGTCCCAGGTTTACTGAGTATTAAAAATAATAATGAAATATATATGCTATGGTAGTGTTAATGCTTATACACAACTCACCTTAGTGCAATAACTGGTTAACTGCTATTAAATTTAGAAGGACTTAACCTGTTACTGCACTAAGGAACCTGTTAATGCACTAAGGTGATGAAGTGCTCTTCAATATGCTAGCCAGGTTGCTATCCTCATAATCTGATCTTGAAAAACAAACACTTTCCTGGAAATATTTTTAATATTTAGATTTAAAATGTATTGTCTCTGCCATTACTAAATGTTTGTCAGTAAGAAAAGGGGCATAACTCTGTGAAAAGGTTACTCATGGTTCTGGGACCTGTGTCCATCATGTAATATAATCACAGAGAACAAGTGCGTCAAATTTTAACCCATTCCCTTCAGCAGTTTTAAAGATACAAACTTGCACACACAAAAACTATACCAAAGTGCAACACCTATGTTGGGGCGAGTAGAATTGCTTCGTTCTCCCCTTCTTTTTTTTGAATAGTGAAGCCAAAAATAACCACCTGACTTCGAAAAAGACCACCTGTATTTTAAATCCAGGGGTCCAACAGACCACCTATCAAAAAAGATGTGTTGAGGCCTGTAGATATGAATATCAATAGATCTAAAATAAAAGAACTAACCTGGCTGTCATCATCATGTTGCCTCTTTTTCTTTTTCTGAAAAAGAATGAATATTCATGTTGAAAAAAAAAGAAGTTAAATGGATTTTGTCAAGATTGCAACCAAGTGTTAAACCAATGTGCAACCACTTTACACTTGGCTGCATGTTAAATACAAGATAATTACAGTTTTTTTGTTAAGACACATTTTTTTCTTGGTTCAGTTTTATGTCATACCAACACTGGTAAGGTTATATGACAACTTTCCATCTTCTTTGATGGAGAAGAAGACAGGTGCTCCTCTAATCACGGAGACATGAGCAGGTACCTGAGTAGAACCAACCACAGTCCATAAGCAAGCTGGAGTAGCTTCCTCAAATGAAAGAATATGACATGCCTGGTGGGATTCAAACCCACCATTATAAGTGGTTTGAAATACTCAACCTTAAAAGGCCTAAATACTCAGCCAAAGAAGCCCCTCAGTCAATTACTGTCATACTGATAACTTTCAGGGGGGCACATTCAATAATAACCAGTATAATACATTTACCGAGATATTTTTCTCAGTATTTGTGTGCTTGGCAAATGCTGTCATACTGAGAGCTTTCAGGGGCGCATTCAATAATAACCAGTATAATACATTTACCGAGATATTTTTCTCAGTATTTGTGGACCCTGACTTAGTGCTTGACGTAAAATTGGTAAACAAATTTAAGCCCACAATTTTGCATCATTTACACACCATCCTATTTTGATAATTCTTTATATCATCATGAGTAAGTTTGTAAAGTTCACAGATTTTAAGTAAGTTTGTAAAGTTCACAGATTTTAAGTAAGTTTGTAAAGTTCACAGATTTCAGTAAGTTTGTTATGTTCACAGATTTTTTGTCAGATTTTGGTCATATCTGAACAGTCAACCTAACAAGCTTTCCTGGACAAAGATTGAAGGGATTTCAATATCAAAATACAAAATTACAGCTATTAAAACAGTGTAAGGCCTGGTCAGAATCATAAAACAGTGTCTATTCTAAAGAGCGGGGATTCACTCATTTTTGAGAATTCCCGCCTATTTTTTTCAGAGGCAGCGGGGAAATTTTACATAGAGAAAGAAGAAAAGAGGCAGGGGGGAAATTTTACATAGAGAAAGAAGAAAAGAGGCAGGGGGGAAATTTTACATAGAGAAAGAAGAAAAGAGGCAGGGGGGAAATTTTACATAGAGAAAGAAGAAAAGAGGCAGCGGGGAAATTTTACATAGAGAAAGAAGAAAAGAGGCAGGGGGGAAATTTTACATAGAGAAAGAAGAAAAGAGGCAGGGGGGAAATTTTACATAGAGAAAGAAGAAAAAGAGGCAGGGGGGAATTTTACATAGAGAAAGAAGAAAAGAGGCAGCGGGGAAATTTTACATAGAGAAAGAAGAAAAGAGGCAGGGGGGAAATTTTACATAGAGAAAGAAGGAAAACAATCAACAAATGTAATAAAATCTCAGTTTTCGATAAAAATCCCCCCCCTCCCCCGTTTTTTAAATCTTAGAATAGACATTGCATAAAATAGCAGGTGGACATGGCTCTTTGCTGGGAGAAAATGCTAATCACATTTTCGAGTCTTTTACAGGTTAAATGAGCCGCGTCATGACAAAACCAACATAATGGGTTTGCGACTAGCATGGATCCAGACCCGCCTGCGCCTTCGTGCAGTCTGATCAGGGTCCATGCTGTTCGCTTACAAACCCAATAACAAGTAGAGAAACTGATAGCGAACAGCATGGATCCTGATCAGACTGCGCGGATGCGCAGGCTGGTCTGGATCCATGCTGGTCGCAAACCCATTATGTTGGTTTTGTCATGACGCGGCTTATATTATGTTTATATGATAGTGCATTACTGGAGTTTTCAATGGTGTGCTGGTTCTGCCTGTGTCATTCATTGTTGTGTTCATGGTATCGTCCAACTGTAATATAGTAAAAATAACAAGTTTTTAGGTCGAAATTTACATATAGAAAGTAAAATGTAAAAAAACAAAAAAAAACAAGTAATTTTCTTTTTCACTATCTCATGCCTACCGCAAAAAGTTTCAGCTTATGTGATGAAAATATTTTGGCAACTTACTACATGACTGGTTACACTTAAGTCAATAAAAGTTTAAAAAAATCCATTTCATAATGTCGGGTATACAAAGCTTTTAAAGTGGACTTAAAATATGCAAAAATAGGACTAAAACAGTAGAAATGTGATAATAACTGCAAAATCAATCATAAATGGCACATTACATGTAAATTATAACATGAATTTTGAATTCATTATTCCTTAAAAGCATATAGTTTTCTCAAGTTGAATTTTCTTGAAATTTTTATGGCTCATCTAGCCGCATGCCGCTTTAATGAAAATTTAAAATCCTACCTCGCTTGACTCTAATTCTTCCTTTGTTTTAGTAGTCTTCTTTGAGGTAGAAACCTTTGCCTGAAAAAAAAAACAAGAGCAGGTTGAACAGGGTGATGCTCCCCAAATAGGTTTTGGACACAGGAAGGTATACCTCTTGTAGTGTCAGAGTTATGTCACAGACAAAGTTCAAAGTGTAAAAACAACCCAAATGTTGTGCAAGACACATTGTCTCAATATGGTGATCATTTTTGTGAAATAGTTGTAAAATCTGACTTCAAATAACGAAATTATGGGCCGGACATGATTTTGATGCAAGGTCATGCTGTGACCTTGACCTTCAAGGTAGCAACCCAAATGTTTGCATTGCCACACGTCGATTCAATATGGTGACCATCTCTGTGAAATAGTTGTTAAATCCGACTTCAAGTAATGAAGTTATGGGCTGGATACGATTTTGCTGCAAGGTCATGCCGTGACCTTGACCTTCAAGGTAGCAACACAAATGTTGCACGCGACACATTGTCTCATTATGGTGATCATTTTTGTGAAATAGTTGCAAAACCGACTTCAAATTATGGAGTTATGTGCCGGACACGATTTTGCTGCAAGGTCATGCTGTGGCCTTGACCTTCAAGGTTACAACCCAAATGTTGTGCACGACACGTCATCTCAATATGATGATCATTTCTGTGAAATACTTTTAAAATCCGACTATGCCCTCAGCATCTGGGTTTTGAAGTTTAAAAAAAAATTTATGAACTGCTTGCTATTCAACTATATACATAATCTTTATAAACTAAATGACATGTCTACATAAACTAAATGACCACTGAGAACAAGGCCATTCTAATCTTGCCGAGCAGTCATGATTTATATAGCTTGTGTAAAGGTCCAGAAGGCAAAAATCTTTAGGCTTTGTAGTTTTCCACAAAATAATTTAAATGTGTTTTCCTTAATATCTTAAATCTAGACTTTGTAACCCCAAGGATGATGCCAATATTGATCCCCGGTGCATGATTTACAACACTTTTATAAAGAAACATAAGTTTAAACTACATGTAAAATATCTAAGTGGACCGTAACATTTTACTAATTAAAGCTACCACTAACCTTGACCTTTAAACATGAAAATTGGTGTGGCAGGTAGAACTCATCAAAGTGCATTTTTGTACCAACTCTCAATAAAATAGCATTATTAGTATTAAGTACTACCATAATAAACAAAATCTTAAAAATGCAGCCTCCCCCAAAAAGGTCATGACAATAGCTTCACTTTTACTTCAAAATTTAGAGTCAAATAGGGCCATATCTATTTTAAAGTAAGTGGTCTGAAGTCAAATTCGAACTAGAGTTATCAACTGAAATGACAAGCTTAATCCTAAACTTTGTTTGTGCGGGTATAATGAATGCAAATTTTCAATAATAAACCACCTTTCTATGTGTCTCATCTTCAAGGATCTTTTTTATCTCCATGTCGTCAGGATGTGCTTGTGAGTACTCCATTACTTCTTTCACGTAAGCTTCTTTTTGCTGAAACATAAATCTAGCCATAAAGCAGCAGCTTTTTAACATACACATAAAAAGAGCTGTTAGCAGGACACCCTAAGGGTGTAATAATACGCTCACCTCACAATACCATACATAAAGCTGTACAGGGCCCATGATATGATATGTATCTCGATACAGGTTGCCTAGAGAAAATTGTCAGATGTATGTAATCCATTTATACTTTATATTTTCACACAGAATGTATTATGCTAAATTAATTCAAAGACTATTTTACTTTACTCACTTATTACACATTCATAATGGAAATTATCATAATATCTACATACAGTTAAAGTTGACAGTAAGGAATGGTACGGAAAATATCCAACACAAGGAACATCGCAATGCGATGCAACCAGGTTTTCAGCAAAATATTTCACAGAAGCTTTGTCATGAAGGGGCATTTATTTTTAATTGAACTTTTAGGAGGAATTATGGCTTTTTTAATATTCCTCAAACAAAAATGATTGAGAATTTTATGTTGTCTATTCGCCTTTTTTTCCCAAATATTTTAGAAAGGTAAACAGTACTTTATTTTTGCTTAATTTTTGCATTTTTGCGTCTCTTGTCATTTTCTTTTGTCAACAATATTGCCGTGTGGTGTTTTGTGCGATATCAAGAAAAGTATGTTCACAATTTTAAACAAGAGCCATGTCAACATGGCCATCCCCCGCCGAATGTGTTTGCTCATTGGAAGAATGTATATGTAGTAGAGCAGAATAATTCCATTTTAAGAGGTCTTTTGGTAATGAAAACTGATGGCTATAGTGATTACAGATTTGAAACCTATGTGAATACTGATGGCTGAAAATAACAAAGGGCAATAACTGAAAAATAATGCAGGGTAGGTTATCATCCTTGTGTGCTGCATCCCTCCTCAGTAAAATCTATCCACCTATGAAGTTTCAAGTTGATACCTCAAATACTTTTTGAGAAAAAAATTGAATTGAAAAATTAAGTATGAAAAATAACAAAGGGCAATAACTCAAAAATTATAAAAGGTACAGTTATCATTCTTGTGCAGTGCACACACTCCTGAGTGAGATCTATGCACCTGTGAAGTTTCATTTTGATATCTCAAAGGCTTTTTGAGTTATGCTCTGGACAAAAATTAATTTTGAAAAATAACAAAGGGCAATAACTCAAAATAATGCAGGGCAGAGTTATCATTCTTTAGCACTGCACTCCTCCTCAATGAGATCCATCCACCTATGAAGTTTCAAGATGATACCTCAAATACTTTTTCAGATAAGCTCTGGACAAAATAGCATGAAAAAACAACAAAGGGCAATAACTCAAAATTGTATAGGGAAGAGTTATCATTCTTGCGCACAACATTTCTCCTCAATAAGATCTATCCTTCTATGACATTCATGTTGATATCTCAAACACTTTTTGAAGTTATGCTCCACTCAGGGTGAAAAAATTAGGTATGAAAAATAACAAAGGGCAATAACTCAAAAAAAATATGAAAAGGAAAGAGTTATCATTCTTGTGCACTGCACACACTCCTGAGTGAGATCTATGCACCTATGAAGTTTCATGTTAATATCTCATAGGCTTTTGGAGTTATGA